>NW_026558595.1:0-151168 GCF_026930045.1 Uloborus diversus
GACAGCTTTTAATTTGGCGCGCGTTTTATTTTTGTTTGTTTACATTTTTTAAGAATCATATGCTTTTTATATAGCTAGTGATAATGTTTCAAACCTTTAATGATTTCACCCATAATTGTTTTCTAAAATTGAACGAACTTGTTTCTGAATCAAATTTTTTGCTTGCAGAAACTTTTAAACATTTCAATTTTACTCAGCAACATTTGACAACATACGCTCAGTTCAAACTTTCCATTTTCCAATGAAATAATTTGATCATTTAATGAATTGAATAGACGCGTATATTTCAATTATGTCTCAAGAAGAACAAATAAATCAGTTGAAAATGAAAATTAAGCTATGGGAAACTGATTTCAATAAAATTAACTCGAAAAAGCCAGATAAGGTTTGAATAGATTTATTTTCTATTTTAATATTTTTATTTATGCTTGAAAACAAACGAAACAATTAGAATTTTATTTCAGATGTTGTAAACAATGTTTAATAAAAAAATAGAATGAAAATTTCTCTTCAAGTTAAACTATTTTTATTGTGTTTGTTTGGTCATTTAGATTTTTAATTGTTCTTAATTATCGTATTCCTCAAGTTCTTATTATTTTGCGAGATGTTTTCTTTTCTTTTTTTTTCAGGGATGTTTATCTTCTAAGAACAATTGGGTTAGTTTTTATTTTCGTGAAATAAATCAATCCACCAAGTTTTTAATCAATTGTTAATTTTTAACTCTAAAAAGCAAATAAATGGCCCTTGTACGAGCCACCTATGTAGACAATGGATAGATTTCATGAAAATAATTTTTGGAATACAGGGGTCTGGCCAGAGCAAATTTGGGTCCGTTAACGGATCGTTCACAAAAATCCGATCAACCAAAACGGACCTTTCACAAAATCCCTATCAACCAAAACGGACCCTTCACAAAATTCTGATAAACAAAAACGGGTCTTTCACAAATTGTTTATTGAAAGAGCAAATCTCAAATTAAAATAATACAGCATATTTCCTGTATAAAAACGATAATGTTTGGAACCTTTTTTAAAGTTATATTAGAGGAATCAACTTGTACAAAATCAGCTAATTTTGCAAAAGAAAAAATATCGGCACTCTTGTGATGCTTCTGCAAGCCATAAATAATCACTACGGCCAATAAATATAATGCCTGTTGTTGGTTTCTTTGAAAGAAATTAACAGCTGAAAGTCAGTTTGGTTTATAATTTTGCTTGTTTGTTTAATGCAGCGATGTTGATGACTTCTTTGAAAAAGCGTCAACATTCTCTGAATAGGCGTAGTTAGCACTTTTCTCCCCACTCATAATTTAATCTTCAATAATGTACAGTGAAAGAAACTTAGAACTGAAAAGGATAGTAGGGGTGGGGGGGGATGTGATCGCTTCAGGTAGGGTTACAAAATTCAAACTTATCGCCAATCGCCACTTAGTGTCTGGTGGTGCAATGTTAAACTGTTATTTTGGGAGAAAGTTATATGGGTTTGGTTTTTCGATGCTAAAAAGGATAATTAACTTTAAATAAACTTTTATTTACCGTTTTTTTTCTATAGATGCCTACATTTTGAAAAACACAATCTTTTTACATCCGATATGAGAATCATATTTTGTTCTTTTTTTCAAGCCAGTAACTTCGCTTTATTAGGATGCAAATAAATGAAAAATCTCTTTATTTTTGTAACAAAGCTTATTTCAAGTTTTTAAAGCGGAATTCCATTTTCTTTTATGAGTCAATAATTAAAATGCTGAATCGATGGTTTGTTTTTTATTTTATTTATTTATTTATTTTTCCTTCAACTGTGTCCAGATATTAATGATATGTTTATCATAGAACTCTAAAATGCAATTTAAAAATAATTTTATCAAAAAAATTTATTTTACAAGCCGTTTTTATACTTTTAATGCCTTCACTTTAAGGACTGCAATCTCTTTGCATCCGCTGTGTAAATCTGATTTTTCGAATTTTCAATGTTTAGTACGCTTAGTTAAGAGGTAAACAAATAAAATATTTTTTTATTTTTGTAAAAATCACAGAGTTTATAAGGTTTAAATGAAACTCTGCTCTTAAACAGTGTCTTGGGTTAAAAAGTTAAATGCTGAACCCCTGCTTGAATTTTTTTTTTCTTACAGTTATTTTAAATACTATACAAATAACATTTCTAGTATAATTTAACATGATGTAGAATGGTAGATAAATATTGATACTTGAGGGGTGCCCATCTTCCAGGGAGCGATGCCTCCCCCCCCCCCTCTCCCCAAATACTAGAAAAACACTCAAGAATGATATTTTTAACAGAAAAGAGAGAAAACACTCAACTTTAAGTGTCAATGATTCAGTTTCCACCATCTCAAAAGTCTAAATTTACGTTTTTACAATTTTTTTTTTTTTTTTTTTTTTTTTTTTGCAAAATTATTTGATTTTTCACAAAAATAATTGATTTTTCACAAAATTACTTGATTTTTCACAAAAAACGGACTTTGTGAAAAATCCTGGACAGACCCGTGGAATAAGTGGAAAGCCTCTACAATGCCTAAATAAGAGGATAGACTGACATTTTGAAAAAAATAATAATAATAATAATAACGAAGTTGAGGTAAACCATCATTTCTAAATCTAAAAATCTGTCGATCTGTGAATTTTGTGGTTAAATGTATTTTTAAAGTATCATGTGGGCAAGTATTCATAATTTCATTCATTTCTTTATTCTCTTTTGAAAGAAAGCAAAGCTTGTAGAAATTACTCAAATATTTTTTTTTAATATGACTGAAAAACATGCAATATCTTCTAAATTTTGCATTATAAAAACCTGCTCATTACAGTGACCAATTTTATCTGAATTATAGAAGTCGTTATAAGCCAACTGAATATAACCTACTTTTTATTTAGTTATTCGGAGACAACCAGTAACATTTTCTTAAAATTTGAGCATTTTATTTCACGCTTTTTTTTCTTATTGGAAGAAAAAAAATTAGAACTGCTTCACTCAATGGTTCTTGAAAATATCAGTCCTTTTATGGCTGTCAATTAAAACTAGAAAAGAAGGCAATCTATGCAACCTAAAACTTGTGCTTCAAATTCATTTAACATGCATTGAGCTACTTCTATAACATGCACTCACTCTTGATGGCAAAATTTAGCAGAGAGCCAAATGTGAAAAGATTATGTTAAGTAACCAAATATACAAATACAAATGTGACTACCAGCAACAGGCTTTGCTGGGCCCAGCTAGGCTGGTCCTACTCAGTTTATAAGTCCCCAATGAAGCTCAGTAACCCTCTTAAAGCTATCCACCCCCTTGCTCATTACCACCTCTTCCTTTAAGCTGTTCCAAGTGCTCATGACCCTACTAAAGAAGTAATAATTCCTTTGGAACATCGTACGATGGTACTTTTTCCCTTCCAGTATGCTTTTTTTGACTTTTGCAACCATAAATTGTTTTCAAGTAGAGTTCCGGACTACATGTGCAATAGAAGTTCAAGAGTTTTTAATGAATAACCAACATTACTTTATATATTTGCACACTGAAAGTAAAAAGAAGGAAAGGGGACTTTTTTTTTTTTGGAAATTAACAAAAATCTATCTGGTAGTGTATTCATAGTCATCTTTTATTGCAATTTTTAATCAGTTTATTTCCTTTGTTTTCCTTGGGGATTCAGAGGCGCATTTGCAAAAGAACTGCCTCCAGCCCCTACTCACAACTGATTGAATCTTTGCTTTTAATGATAAGCTATTAAAGTTTTTTTTCATTCATTTATAATAAAAGTTTATTAATATTTTCTTTAAAATATAGTAGCTTTATTAGAGTTGTAAATATGTTATTTGTTTTATTACATCCATTTTTCTTTTACAGGAAGACATTAAAACCGCCCCTGATGAAATAAAAGGTAATTTTTTTTTTATTTCTCTCTTTTAATTGTTTGAATCACATTTTTTTTTTTTTTTTTTTGAAATTAATCATTTGTGCTTTTATTTTGCCTTTAGAAGCTTACAGAAAATACTGGAAAATGAAAAACATTGGTGCTGTGAAAATTAGCAATTCTTCACAAATCGGAAAACAAAAATTACAAGTATTATTTGTATTACTAATTGTGACTACAATATTTATTTTATACATGTGTAAAATGTTTGTTTTTTTAATGCAAAATAAGGTTGCATGAGCAAACAAATAATTTGGTTCATAAAATTTCAGACTTGCCGACTCTCTTACCTTAAAGTTTAATGTCCTGCCACTAGAGAAATTTCTTCTGCATTTTATAGAATTAAAAAATTGTTGAACTTTGACTGTCAAGGTTATAGTCAAGAGCCTTTTTAACTTTGTGTTCATCTCAGTAGTGAGAATTTATAGAACCTAATGGCTATAGAATCAGCTATTTGTTTGACCAAAAATTTGGTCAATATATCTTTAAAAAATGCTAAAGCAGCTACTCTTGCAACTTCAAACAAACTTTAATGCTGATGTCAGTTTCTGTTGTTCTACAGTTTATGACAGACAAAAATAGATGATAAGAATTGATGTGACATTGTATTTTTACTGCAAAAATGTGCTTGAGTGCATCTGGTACTGATTTTGAATAAGAATAATTCTTAGTAGAATTTCTTGCAATTTACTTTATCAATCAATGTTGCTTTTAGAACTGGGATTTGCAACTTTGTTTTTTTTTTTTTAGTCCACAAATTATTCATAAGCAAAAATATCCTTTCTTCTGCTTACATTAGAATTGTTTTTAAGAATTATGCATAATTTAATTTATTGGTATGAAAATGCTAAAAAAAGCTGTGCCCAATGACTTTTGGTGATGCAATGTTCCATTTTGTCACTTTAGAAAATGGGACATTTCAGAATGTGCAGGGACAATGAGACTGCAAACGGAACTAGATGTTTCCATTCAAAACGGATCTTATGGTTATGCTGTATGAATCGGCTGTTGCACATATAAATATAATTTTAATCTAAATATCAAAGTGCTAATCTTTAATATTTTAGTATTTGTAAAAGGTTTTTTTTTTTTATATGCACATAAAAAAATCTAATTTTTAGCAGGATGATGTTTGGAATACTAACTTAAATAAAGTCCACAAACAACTTCATCTTAAATCAAAATCTGCAGTAGTTGAAAATTATTGTGAGAGAATGAAAAGGAAGATTGGTATTGAAAATCCCAATGTAAGTAACTCTATACTTTTTTAATGTATGTATGGAAATTTATGTTTGGATTTCTGAATGCAATTTCAGAGATGTAAACTTGACACACAAAATACTAAATGTGTTTAGTGAGCATATGTGTGAAGTAGGCATCGTAAAAAACTGGTGCACATCCCACATCATTTAAACTGGCTTGGAATTTCTTTTTAAACCAATGCATTGATACCGTATTAATTGCACCAACTACAAATCCAAGCACTGATGTATAGACACCAGAGTCTGCAGTGATTGTTATTTTGATCCTGAAGTTTTCACACCAATGTTTAATTATCAGAATGTCAAGCCAGTCTGACATAGAGATGAAAGTGTGAAGAATTAGTTATTGGAATCATTTGAAACAAATGCTAGTAGAGGTATCATAAACGAACAAAGACCCTCAATGTTTCTAAAACTTTTTGTTTAGCTCTGTAAAAAAAAATATATTGATAAAAAAAGTTTATATCTTCACTCTTCAAAAAAAAAAAAAAAAAAAGCTAAGTGCAAAGCACAAAATAGCAACTGAAATTGCAGACACTTATTTTGAGGAGCCCCTTTTTTAATGCAAGATGTCAGCTTGAGAATGAAATTGACTTTGATCCCATAATCTTACATATTTTAACATTGTAAAAATAGCCTCATTCTTACCACTGTTACCCCCAACCACATGTCTGCAATATTTATTGCTGTCTTATGCTTTTTAAAGCTTTTTTTTTTCTTTTTGATAATTTCTTGCTGGTGCTAAAATGTGTTTGCAAGTAATTGACATTTTTTATATTTATATATTTTATACATATTTTGTAATATTTAAACAAGCAAGTTTAAGTAAAGCTTTAAAAATAAAAAAGCATTGTGATGTATCGCAAAATTGTGATGTGAGGTTGCTGATGCATCATGAAACTCCTACATTGCCCAACCTTAGTGTGAAGCTATTGTTGACTTATTGCTACCAGTATTGTTTGTAGGTATTCATAACACATATCTTAGAGCCTGAGGTTTTTTTGTTTCATTAATTTTGTCATTGTACAGATCAGCTTTCCTCAACCTCTTTTGACTTACAGACCAGTAAAATTTGGAAACGAATCACATAGCACTGAGTTAATGATTTACTTACAATAATAGTTAAAAGTAATGATAAATAAATGTGCCTTTGAGATTTACTGCAGAATGCATAAAATTAAGATTTAAAAAATATAGTATAAAATAATAGTTTTTTTTATCTTTATTTGAATAAGGAATAAAAATTTAACACAGACAGGTAAAAATTACCTTAAATCAATGCCAGACCAGCTGTTGGAATTCCTTGAAATTGCTCATTTCACAAATCTATTGAATTTTCTTTGAAGACGGTTAATGATACTTGGAATGTTTCAATATGTTTGTATATTCCTATGATTTCAAAGTAAATATTTTGAAAACACTAATGCAGTTTAATACTATTTATTATCTACGATGTAAAGAGTAAAACCAAACTAACTGTTTTCTGTGTACTTAAATGTTTTTGATTGCTCCGTTGTTAATTAGCTTCTTTTACAAACACAATTTGAAGTGTATTTTTCATTTTTGCATTACACTGTGGAATCTGCTTAATTGGACCACCGATTAATTGGACCAGCCGCTTATTTGGACCAAATCTTAAAGAACCATAACAAATCTCATTCTACAAGCCTAATATTTTCCGCTTATTGGAATCAAAAAATCTGTTTAATCAGACCAAGGAACATAAGAACAAATTGAAAAAAAAAATTTATTGGCCGCTTGCAGCAAGTTTCAAGTATGTCAACACACTTAATAGTTTGTGCAATAAAAATTAATAATGGTTCCTTGTAACTTTTAATTAAATTAAGAAATATTTTCAGGAAAAAAAATGGTTAACGAATTCCCCCCCCCCCTCATTACGTGGCAGCACTGTTCCAGCAGAGATTAAAATTTCAATGAAGTTTCAAATTTCTTCGGTTCAGTTAGCACATTCAAAAATACGTAAATTTTTTCAAAACAAAAGTTCAGTTGTAAAATTTGTAGTTTACATTTAATTAATGTCCGATCAGTACTTTTTATCTCTTATTTTTTCACTCTCACATTTTTAGTTACTACTGGTTGTTGAATTGATTTGATACTGACTGGAAAGAGGAACGAAAAACTTATAGGTCTGAATATCTTGTTAAACGAGTGTAAACATATTATTCGCGTTATTTTAATTTATTTTTCAATGTAAAAATTTCGTAAGCCGCAATTTTTCTTCTTTGTATGCTCACTATAGATATGGGGCACACAATAATTATTAAGGTATTTATGTGTTTTGTGTATAGCATGTTCGGTCACTTCACAGGTGCTGTTTGCTTAATCGGACCAGCTGGTTATTAAGACCAAAATGGCCCGGTCCCAAAGTGGTCTTATTAACCAGAATCAACTTCATTTCTTTTTTTTTTTTTTGGATTTTTTTAACTAATAATGGTACCTTAATTTGTAAAGTTGAGAATTTAGCATAAAATTTAAAGTGTTATCTCAGGTTTATTTCGGTAGATTATTAATTTTGCAGGCCATTCCTTGACTGCACATATTACTGTTTATTTCTAAGAAGTCGTGGGCTTTATAGAGTTTTTTTTTAATTTTTTTTAAATAAAAATTGGCAGTTTAAATGTTTTTTGTAATATTGTGGCCGACCCTTATGTGAATCACATTTGTCCTAAACAGTTTTGATTCAGTAAATGGGCTTATTCAAAAAAACCTTTTTTTTTCTGTTTTTGGCGATTTGATTTAATAAAGCGGTTGATTCAATTAACCGGCATCCACTGTGCTAGATAATTTTGAAGCACACATTTAAATATTTTAAGTTTCTTCTGAAATTATGTTGTTTAGATAAAGTAGTTCTTTATTTTATGTTATTTATTTATTTATTGTGTATTAATGAAAGTTTTATAGGTGTCCCCTAAATGTAAACTTTTTCTCCCCAGATGAACCTTATGCCTTTATCAAAACAACTATCAGGAAAAGACAACATAAATAATGAAAGATCTCTTAATGATTTAGAATATGGGAATGAAGTAAATGAAAGAGAAGAGGAGTCAAGTGTTTCTTTTGGTATCAAAATTAAAAAGTTACCGACAAAAGTTGAAAGTACTAATAGCTTTGTTCAAAAGTTTAAAAGTGTGAATATTTTATCTCCTGTTGTGAATGGAAATTGCAAAGAGTTATATTTTAAACAGAATATTGATCATAAGTGGCTAGAAAGGTGCAAGTTAGACTTAGAAAATAATGTAACTGATTTTCATGTTATTAAAAAAAATGCATCAGAACTTGATATAGAAAATAGTTTTGTCACTCAGTCATGTGATAGTGATAGTTTAGATAACAATGGCGGCAAACTTTTTCTAGCCAAACAGAAAGCTGTTGATTATTTAGAGCATGATACTGCTGAAATGATTACAACTAGTCAAAATAAAGGCATTGAAACTCCAAATAAATTTTCAACAAAGCAAAGTAATGATCACAGCGAGCATGATTTATATCAGCATAGGACTGAGCGACAGTGTAAATTGTCTGAAAACTTTCTTAACACTAGTGAGAAAGATGAAGGAAGTGATGTTTTCACTTTTAATGAGCCAGCCCCTCCTGAAAAGACAAGCAATCGAATGTCACAAGAACAAGAAAGTGTAGAATCGACTTCGGTGTTAAAAGTACATCACGACCAAACAGAGTTTCCTTCTCATGGTGAAAGTCAGGTGTTGAAAACTGAATCAGACTTCCTTGAAAATAATGAAAGTGATGACAAAGACGTAAAAACGAAAGGTATAAAACGAAAGTTGGACCAAAATTGGACAAAGAAAAGCAATCAAACTGCTCATTTACAAAGGTAAATATGCATGTTAACTGAAAATTACAAAAACTTTTAAATTTGTTAGTATGATGTTGTAATTAATTTTTTGCTTTCATTATTTTATTTATTTTCTCTTTGTATATTTAAAAGTGTTCTAGTGAGTGTTTGTTAAGCATCAGTAGATTGTAGCAAAAAGTAAAATCTTTGCTTGTTGATACTTAAAATAGTTGCCTAGCAAGGCTATTTTAATTTCAAAGCAAAGGTAGAAAATATGATATGGAAACAATTATTATTATTATTATTATTTCAATTTTAATCAAAAAATGAAAATCATTTTTATCAAATTAGTTTTTTAAAGAAAAACATCTTAGTGTAGAAGTGATTTCTTTATTTTTATATTTTTATTATTTATGCTAAAACTGTTCTAAAAATCTCTTTGTTTTACTTAAGAATCATAAGAATCTATCCTTTTGTTTTGTATTCATTATTGTATTTACAACAATCTTTGCCAATTATTTGCTGTTTAGTATTTGCTTTAAACTGTAGTAAATAGTAATTTCATGTGCAAAAAAAAAAAAGTAGTCTTTTTTATTTTTTCTTTAACTGATTAATTTACTAATTAATATTTAAATGCTTCTTTAGAAAAATTGCAGCAGGGACATTGAATGAAAATTATGTAAGAGTTAATATCAAGAAGAAGAAGTTTTCCCGTGGTCACAGGCCTGTAAACGCCGGCAAATTGAAATGGCAGAAGTGGAAGCAGTTAAGGAAACAATCAGACAATGATTCATCTACACCAATTTCAAGGTCAACTTGCTTCAAATGTGGTCAAGTTGGCCATTGGGCCAGAAGCTGTACAGCACTGTCTAGTAAGCTTAAAAAAAATGATATTTGTATAGTAAAAAGGATTTCCTGAATTTTAATTTCATAGTCTACTCAATGCTATAAACATGTAGCAGTCAGTATAGTATTATAATTTTCCTCGGACTATTTTCATTTACACCTTTTAATATATTTTTAAACATACATTTCGTAAATTCCTTTAGTTTATTGTATGGACATGGCTGTAATTTATTCATGCGCCTACACAAACACACACGCAAATTCATACACACACACGCTCGTGATTGCGAAAAACATAATTTGAATTCAAGATGCCAAAAATTCAAATTAATATATTTTTTTTTATCGTAATTTTTTTTCCGCTACGTGCGAAACGTAGCCGCCATTTTTGGTCATTCACGAGATGGAAGTAGACACAATCCTTAAATGCCTAAGTTTCCAAAAACAAAGCAGAATTAGATGTTTTCTTTTATTGCAAATTAATGAAAGTAACACAAAATAGGATGCAAACTGTTTTATTTTATCATTATTATTTTAAATGTTTTTAAGAAATTAAAAATTTTGTTCTTAACTTAATCTTATCCTAATTGCCTTGGACGCAAATGTGATAAAAACTTTTCAACTGAATTGTAGTTTCATGAAGATTTATTATTTTTTAATTGCTTTCATGCAACAAATTCAAAGAATTATTATTATTATTATTTTTTTTTTTTTTTTGGCGTTGCCGCCATATTTGGCCATTCCCAAGATGAAAGTAGACAAGACTTTTTAAGTGCGTAAATTCCCGAAAACGGCATTGGATGTTATTTGCAGTGCAAGCAAATGAAAACAACGCAAAATGTGCCTTTTTTCCAGAAAATTCATAAATATTTTCTGGAAAAAGAGAATTTAATGTTCAGAATATTTTTTATTCCAATTGATTTAGGCACTTATGTGCTAAAACATGACTATTTTGTCTTAATTGTAGTTTTTTAAGAATTATTAGTTATTTATAACTACTTTTATGCTATAAATTCATAACTCTACTCATTAAAGTTTTCACTTAGTCATCATATTTGGTTGTTTGCTTGATGGAAGTAGATGGAAACTTCCAAAAACAGAATTGGATGTTTATATCAATGTAAACTGTTGAAAGTAACAAAATGTGCAAAAAGTTATGAAATTTGGAAAGTTAACTACAGTGAAACCTCCGAATAGCGGACAGTCAAGGGACCAGAAGTTTTGTCCGTTATTGGCAGGTGTTCGCTATTAGGAGGAACTACTTGATTTACCTTTTTCAAAATGGTCTGTTGATTACTTTGTAGAACACAATCGAAACAATTGCGAAAGCTTTACTACATTTTATGTCAAGTGTAATTAATCTGTTTTTTCTTAATAAAGGTATACTGACAGCACACACTTGTCTTAAAAAGCATTTAATCAATTAAAGTAATCAGTTAAAACAGTTTGACATCTCTTTTTTGCATTATCTCTTTTTTGCATCGATTTGGCGGAGCAACCCCCCCCCCCCCCTCGCACACTTTTTATGCTTAATTTATTTATCTCAAGTATCACTATTGCATGATTGACAGTTGGCAATATGACCTTGAATATGGGCAAATCTTTTTCATGTTAAAAATTAAACAACCCAACGAAACCACGCCGCCATAAAGCCGACTACTACCGGCGCCGGTCTGCGCAATTGCATCTTCCGAGAGCCCCAGTTAGAAAAACCGCCTAGTTTCCTCTTTTTTATCTTAACTTTTGAATAGTTACTGTGTACAAAATTCATTAAAATCTTAAGAAAAACGAACGTTAATTGTTAGACTGACATCAGTTTTCACTTATCTGCTTCAATGCTCTCAAAACTAGCCGTTGCAAAATTATGACTTTTTTTTTTCTTTTTCATTTTTTGCTGCCCTCAAAAAGTACCATGCCTTTTAGTTCTTTTTTTTTCTGCCCCCAATTTTTAAACCCTAATCGCTGCCTCTGCCCATTACCACCCTTTTAATTCCAAGAAACAGTGATAAGGAAATAGGGGGGGGGGGTGGAATATCAGTTGTGGAGGATGAAAAACTTTGTAAGGCAAGCAGTTACTAAGATATTCTGTGAAAAGAAAAAAAAACCGGAAGTGATACGATCGCAAAAGAATTTTTTTGTGAAATAACTGTCCGTTATTCGGAGTGTCCGTTATTCAGAGTGAATTACATGGAATGGCCTATATTGAGGGACTGGGACTTGCAAAAATGTCCGTTAATTAGAGGTGTCCGTTATTCGGGAGTGTCCGTTAAGGGAGGTTTCACTGTATTACTTTCTGGAAAATAGAAACTGAAATTTTAATGTAAATATCCTTTAATATGCGAAAGGAAAACAAATGATTGTTGGCATTGGCCTATGATCGGCAGATGTTGCTTTTTGTTATATGCATTATATGATATGCCGATCGGTGTAACTAGTTAATCATATTTATACTGAAATTTTGCTTTGTATTTTGTTCAATATGTTTTGTGTTATATACTAATAAGAAAATAAAAAAAAAGTATTGTAATCCAAAAGCGAATTCTAAAAGATTGCAGCAGGACTACAACAAAACGCCATACTATTACATGTGACATCGAAGAAACACTACAATAAGTTGAAAGTACTCTGTTTTCAGCAAGTAGTAAACAAATTAAAACGAATTTGACCAAAATGTTTGAAAAAACTTCAAGTTTTAGGAGAGAAAAGAAAGAAAAAAAAACCAATTTTTTTTTTTATTTGTTCAAGTTTTAGTTCTTCTGCATTGCTGCTTTAAACAATTTTAATTATTTTGAAAATATTGCCATTTAAACTTAATTTTGAATGAAACAAATAACCTGGAATTTTCTAAAAAAACAACCTGGAAAAGTCAGGGAATATTTTTTTTTTTTTTTTTTTTTTGACCACAAGTGTATGAACCCAGTATTTGCTAAATAGGCTGTTTTTCATGGTATAAAGTTTTGTACAGCAACAGATATTACTAATTGTTTTGAAAGAAATATTTGTTAACATTCCAACCAAAGTTTCCTAACCCATATTTGTGTGTGCATCATGCTTAAATTTTCTATGTCAAGAAAAGTTTGCACTTCAAGTTTTCACACATCCAGAAGTTTGATATTGATTAATTTTTTCTTTGTTTAATAAATATTCATGAGGAAGCAATAAGTTCAATTAACATATGAATCAAAACTGGTTATTTTTAAATTTTCATTTTTTTTTCTTCACATTTTTACCTCAGTGTTGTGAAATAACAAACTTCAGACCAATAGACCAGGTAATACAATCATAAGTGCAAAAATGTCAATGTTAACACAATTTGAAATTTTAGAGAGATATGGTTTTTTTTTTTTTCTTTCTTTTTTTTCCAAGAATTTTCCTGGGGCTCTTGATGACCCACCTGATGGGCTACAAGACATTCCACTTTCTTTTTCATTTGGAGAACTTTGAAAATTTTAAGAATTACGTATAAGACTTAAATTCATAGGGTTCATATGCTTTTAACAAACCTTGAAAACTGCTTGAAATTAAAAAGTTTCATTTTCAAGTGCTTGAAAACCTTAGAAATTGTTTAAATGTATTTCTTTGAAATTAAATTTCAAACTTCGTGTGCAAATCATGAGGGTTGATGTGAATAATTTTGTTTCTCTTCCAATTGATACAATGATTTTTAATAGTTTCCAACTGTTTGAGAATAGAATAGGTAGGATCTTGTTTCGTCTTCAAAAAGTGAAATTGAAACAGGAAAAAAAATTTCCAACTACGTTAAAAGCATTGTATTGTATTAGGGTTTTTTTTTTTTTTTCTGTTGAAGAAACTAAAAAAAAAGCATTTTACTTTTTCAATAAAATGAATTTAAAAAAATCATTCTAGTTCAAGAAATAAGCTAATCCTTAATGAAAATTTTAATATTAAATAAAATATTTTTGTCATTCCTCTATCATCATTAAATAAATAAATTAACAAAAATCATATAATTATTATTGTTTCCAATTTACCACTAGTTAACTTAGAAAATATTTGTTATGATACTGTTTTTGTTATTTTACTTACAATATTGGTGGTTTTGATTTCATTAGAAATTGTGTCCAAAAAAAAACTATTATATCAAATTAAGAATATGAACTGCAAAAAATTCATTTTTGATTTTTATCATTACTTTTTTAAAATTAATTCAAAACTATTAATAATTTTGATTTTAGAGGAAAAAGAATTCTTTGAAGATGAAGAATTTGATGAGCCTGCTTTGCCAACTTTAGAAGAAGCAGCATTATTAGCCGAGAAAAAAATGTCAGATGCCCTAAAATCTGCTGTTGTCAAAATGTATGAAGGTAAATTAAAAGTTTTTCCCAGCAATTCTTTGAAGCATAGTAAAAATGCATTTTTTAACTTATATTCATGTTTTACTATATTAAACTCTGTACTTTCTCACTTTTTCCCGAGTATTTCCATTGGAATTGTTTTTGCCACTACTTTAGGAATTTTAAGACATACTAGAAAACTACTGTAGGAGTTACTTTGTGTCATACGAATAATAACGCTAATCAGAGTTCGCTAATATAGACCCGATATTTATTTTGGCAATATAAAAACTATAGGTATTAATCATATTAATATTGATCCTTTATTATTTAAAATAGCCAAAAGTTATGTTCTTAAAAAATACAATATATTAATACATCAAAGTCATAGTGTAATATAACATTCCTTTTTTATTTTATACTAGCTGCGTCGCCCGGCTTTGCAGGGTCTACCTCGAAAATAAAAGTTACATCAAATGACACATGTTCAACAATTAGGATATAGTCAAAAAAAATGCTGTCAGGGGTCGAAGTAGTCCTATATTTCCTATATTTTCAAAAAAGGCATCAAAATCGTCCTATATTTCCTATATTTTTCAAAAATGTCCTATATTTCCTATATTCCCGTTTTTTACCCAATATATCTTTTAAAAGGAACAGTAAATAAACTTTCTGACATCGGATTTTTCGTTGAAAATATATGCCCAAATGAATTTCAAATTAAAAAACTCAACTGACTAAATCCTACAACAGGCATCTTCACTCATTGGCTACAGCAATGTGACGTCACTCTATAGTGGGTGGAGTTTCGAGAACTAAATCTGAAGTTGGTTTTAGAATTTTGCGTTTGGGGGGGGGAGAGGGCAACAGCCATTTGTTTTGTTTTCCATCATGGTTTTCGTTGGTATATTTTGCGTTCAGTGCATTTTCTGATCGGAATGTTCTAATCTTCTTTTTGCAATCTTTTTTTTTCTTTTTTTGTGGAATTTTGGGATCGTGGAATGTTAGTTCCTTATGATGTTAAAACGTAGTTTGTGGTAATAAGTGGAATTATAATGGCAAAATTGCATCGCTCAACAAAATTTCGTGTGGAGTGATTGAATCAGGAGGACATTAATTTGTATAAATTTTGGTGCATGGTGCACTAAAGGAGAAGATGATTTTACCGCTTTTTGCCATTTTTGCAACTGTTCAGTGCCCATAAGCAATAGTGGATTTTCGCAATTGAGGCTGCATGCTAAAACATTTCAGCATAAAGAAAACTCTGAAAAACGCCAGAAGGATCCTTCTCAAGCTCTGTTTGTTTTTAATACAAGTGGTAAAGGGTTCAGTTTAGATATAAAATCAAAGAGCAGTGGAATTAGTACTTGGATCATAAGTGGGAAAGAAAAAAGAAAAATTTATCTTTGTTCAAATTTTGTTTAGTTATTTAGTCTGTAAAGTACACTGTTTTTTTAAAAATATTTCTTTCATCTACAGGAAAGTCATTTCAGATGTAAGTTATAATTTTGTTTGAAATTTTTTTTAAACGAAATGATTTATAAGAATAACTAAGTAATATATGATATGTATTTCTTTTTTCATAGCAAAATTATTCATATAATGTGTCCTATATTTGTCCTATATTTTTTGTGGAAAATGTCCTATATGTGACAAGTCGGTCACTTCTACCCCTGTGCTGTGAAATTGGCCATCAAAATAATGATTCTTAAGTTTCGTTAACGGCAAAGCTAAAAGCCCCGAACAAATTAAACGCAACCCTCCATTAACACAACTAAAATCCTTGATTATCATCTGCTAGCAGTCCAAAAAAAAAGGTAAATGGCCAAAAAAATAATCAAAAGGAGAAGTTTTACTTCAAAGCAAAAAGCAAGAATTTTATTTGTTCACTGTCGAAAAAAAATTGCAACAGATCAAAAATGATTTTGTTCACAATAATTTAAATTGAGCTCATTGGCAAATGATAAATTTCGGATTTGATATTGGAGTTCCATTAGACTTGAAAATGCTTTTAATTTTTTGCTCAGTGATTTTATAGCCTTGGTTTTATTTGAAATTTAAAGGAAGTAAATCGGTTTCAGGGGTATTTTTCACAGGCTTTAGAATGGGACCTAAATTCAAAAAATCAGATAATTATTTAGGGTAGAAAGAGCCATTTAATGCCATTTTCGGGACCTAAAATTCAAATTCAAAGGGTTTGGTACTTTCTTGTCATTTGCAACCCCACCCCCCTCCCCTTTCCCTACATTCCTTCTCCGGTGTTTAAGTACCTCCCTGCCAAATTTGGTCGAGATCTATTGTAAACTGGATTTGTATGGGAAACATACACTCATATATATACACATACTAGAGGACCTGAAAGATGTTGTTCTGTTCAAACTTTATTGAAAACTTTTTAAAAATTTTTAAACCGTTTAGTTGGAAAAAAATATGTAAAAAGAAATTGTTTTTCAGTTACTTTGTGTTACAATGTGTGTATTTATTTCAACTTAATTTATCTAATGACCACTGAAGCAATTGTCTTATTAACTATTTTTCTTACGTACTTGAAAGATCTTCATATCGTGCATGGTTTGTTCTTTCAATCACACTTATAGGATAAAAATCTTTCTCAGCTATTTAGTGTAAAAAAACTAACTACTCAATACATCTAGAACAAACGGAAAACCCTGCTGCAAAGTCCCCATATGAAAAATAGTTTAACTATAAAAAAGCTATCGTTGAAAAAAATGACATAAGTAAAAAAAAATCCGTGAATAAGCAAAAATCAGTCACCCCCCTCTCCCTTACAGTGTAAAATAACCTAACATTCTACAACTAAAATGACTATACACTCTTTTAAAACAAAAAACAATTTAAAATATTTTGCCTAATAAACAAAAATGACATTAAATTACATTTGGTTAGGAAAATCTGAGGCAATGATCCCACCACGCGGTTCAGCTACGACGACAGGAAGACACGTTTGTGTAAACCTGAAAGAACTGTGAAAGAAAGCCGATTTCTTCCAGTACTTTATTTTAAAATATATCATGGGACCTAAGATCATTGCTTTCAAAAAATGAAGGCTTCACTCTACATTTTATCTATTCTCAATTGACATATCACTGTGGGAAGTTTTCATTACAAAACGCAAAGCTGGCTTTTTTATTGTCCTTTGGCATGGATGTACTTCCTCTCTCTTGTCCTTGTCCTTTCTTTGTGTGAATGTGCTGTTATGCTGTGAATGGTTGCCTACCTATAAAGGGGTCCTTATGCCTTGTGTGTGCTATGGAAGTTGGACTTCACACCAAATTGTGGTACAGTTGGAAAAGTGTACCCCCCAAATTGCCGGCCTAGCTGGCACGACAACAACAACAATCAACTAATAGATTGGGCCCTATTTCATTTAAAATGGTAAGCATACGAACACTGTAGGGAACCACTGTATTTATATGCACCAAATAAAATGAAATAGTTATATTACTTGTTAGTACTGACTTACTGATAACACCATTTAAAAAATTCTAAAAGGCTGATGGTTCGTCATCCTTAGCTCAGTAATTTCGTCACTAAAAAGACGAATGGGCGTGTCTCACTGTTAAGCATTTTGCAAAAAACCGATTTTAAAGATTTCCAGTTTACTGTATCGCTTGAGAATCGCCACCAGTGTAACTTTTTTACTATTTACTGTAGAGATATGCCCATTGGTCATATTACAAAATCGACTTTGGACATTTCTGTGGTGGTCATAACTCATTTTTCGATTTTTTTGAAATATGTCTATTCGTCTTTTCAGCGACGATTTATTTGAGTGGTTTTGTGTTATAGGACATTGTGCATCAGGTATAAATGCATTTTGGATTATGTTTTTACATGTTTGTGTGTAGATTGTTTGTGTTCGACCTGTTTGAGTTGTGATATTTAAAAACTAGTTTGAACTTCTCATTTATTTATTTATTGATTTATTTTCAGATGCTTCTGCTACTTCATTTGAAGAAAGTTTTGAAACTTCTGAATTACCTCTCAGTCAAAACAACCATTGCTCTGAAAGGACAATAAAGCCTTTATATGATCCTCTTCCAAATGGAAATGTCATAAGTGAGTTGGTCAGTAATTTGATAACTGTGTGGAGTTATTATTGGAAACTGCTTGTAGATGTTTTGGCTAAGATAATGGGGTCGTTTCCAAAATTTTAAAGGTATTTTTTCTTGAAAGAAACATAGGATCTAACTATCTTTTAAATAATTTGTTCAAGTTTAATATTTTTAAAAAATTACTTAAATCAATGTGCTTTCATTGTTTACATTTCTTGCCGATGACATCACAAATGATGAAATGCCATTCTGTGTTGCCATTCACAGAGCAAAATATTTAATTCGCTTCTTTACTCACGTATATTGGCAACGATATGGTTGATAGGAAGCGTAGAGCGCAATTTTAATTCGCCTCTTGATTATCATAACGTGGAAACGCGGTACAAAGATGCGCCAAAGAGCATCATTTGTGACGTAATCAAGACCACGCCTTGTTTGAAAGATCAGACATTTAAAAAAAATTAATTAAAAAATAACTGTTGGGAAAATGAAAGAATTTTCTGGGTCCATGTTATATTTTTTGCTTATTCTATCAATTTCAGTGACTGAAAGTACTACTTTTGACTGAAGGAAACAACCTTATTACTTTAACTTTTTTTTTTATTAAATTCATAAGTTCAGACCGTGAAATTTGATAATTTAACATTTTTCTGTCCAACTTTTAAAAAACTTTTTATGCACTTAAAAGTGTTCTGAGATAATTGTAAGTTTAATTCATTTTTAGTTTTTGTTAAAAATTATTTTGTATTATGGAAGAAAGAAAAAAATAATCATGAGTCAATTTAAAGAAATGTCAGAATTTGAACAGACAGCATATGTCAAATGTGTAAACAGTAAAAAAAAAAGACATTAATTGGCAATAAAAGGAAAGGTACAGCAGCTTCTTATTACATTTAATTCATTTGTAATCACTAAACTTACTTTTGTAAAGGGATTCTTCTATTTAAATTATAGATTTAAACTATACAATGGCAAGTCTCTAATGTTTGAAAAAATGTGTGTGTGAATCTTCTCTGAACGAGAGCACTAATTATAGTTTAATTTTTTCACCTTTTCAATATTTGTTTCATATTTATTTAAGAAACTCCTGATGAAGTGTATGAAGCATTGGCTGAATTAGGATTTGAAAGCTTCAGAAGAGGCCAAGAGGTGGCTGTTATGAGAGTGTTGAGTGGTATGAAATTGGACTTTTCTTTTTAAGTTATACTTTTTTGGTACCATGGGTGAAACTTCAATACTCAGCTGCAGTAATACGACAAAAGAATAATATTATATGTTAATAGTCTTGCCAGACGTCCCGGTTTGACTGGGAAAAATCCGGTTTTCTGGCAGAATTCCGGTATCCCGGCCAATTTACTTCATGTCCTGGTGAAAGATAAATTTGATTATAGATCACCAAAATGTTTTTGAATAATAAACTGTGAAGGATTTTTTGGGATAATTACTATGTCATTTGTATCATTAACATGTAAAATTAATATCCAATGAGCTTGTGACAAAACATTAACTTATGAATACAAACCTTCAGTCACCGTTCAGTTTTAATACATTTTTCTTTACCTCCCCTTATTCTTATTTTTTTATTTAAACTATCGCTATACTAATATTCGTGTACAAATATCAGTGTTTGCTCATTGTTTGTAATGCTGCTTATTTGTACAGGGAAAACGCAAGGATTTTTTCCTTCGCAGTTGAGTTGCAATCCTGTCTAATTACCAGTGCATTGAGAAAAAAATTAACCTATTTCTTAAAATTAAACATTTTTGATACATCCTTTGGGGTAACGGCACCAGTAACAGACATGCTTAAGACATCGCTCGCAGGTTAACTCAATTTTCTGAGCCTTTTAATATATTTAGACTTTTAAAACTATTTTTCTCTCATGCAACTACATTTCATCTAACCTTTTGCTGCTTCTGGATCCTATGACTTAGTTAATTCTATTGTTATTTACTCAATTTCAAAAAAGCTCCAACCGCGAGTAACAAACACTGACAATTCTGATGATATCCAGTAACTGATAGGATGAGGGAAGGACGAGTAACAGGCATAATTCCCTTTTCTCTTCAAAATGTGTACAAATTCTTTATTTTTAGATCTAAAACCTTATTGAACTTCAATGAACATGAAACACCAGCTAATCTTTTGGTGGCTGTTCATAACCTTCCACCACTGCCTTGTAAAACACCAACTAACTCATGAAATTCACTTTGATAACACTAGATGGTTGAACTGTATTCATAAGTTGTAACAACATCAGTTTTACCCACCTAAAATTATTATTATTTAAATCCAAACTTATGACTGTCTATTGCTGGACCCTTGTCTGTTACTGGTGCCGTTACTCTTTATTTAGTTGTTTTTAGACCTATTAAATATCATTATTCACATATCTCTGCATTCAACACCTAATTTCATTTGTATGTCAACATTTTTTGACCACATGTTTTAAAATTATATTAAAGTGTTTCTTCACATTTACAGGTAAAAGTGTATCTTTTTAAATCCAAGCAACATTACAAATATAAACTAGATTTATTAAGCAGATAAAAGGGTTGTTAACTTTTCCATTTTTTAAGTATTATAACTATTTGCTTTTTGTCAGTGAAAGTAAACAAGACAGATAATTAACTTTATGGGATAAAGAGGACTGGAAGTCAGAGGGAGAAAAATGGAATTGGTGGGGCATTATCTGCCGCATCAAGGAGCATCTTTACAACAAATTTGTCCCTTTTAAGTGTTATGTTTTTTTGAAAATAATGCTACAAAATTATAAATGTTACAAGTCAAAATTTAAAATCTGGAAAAAATGTATTGTAAAACCCATTGAAATTTTTGTTGCTAACCTATATGAGCATAGGATCTGAGTGAAGCATAATTGAAGAAGAAAAAAAAAGCTTAAATTACTTCCCTGATTTTTTAAAACATGCATTTGTTACGAAACTGCTATTTTATTATTTTAGAAATGTGGAAAAATTAATATAAACCATAATATTTTCTTAGAATACAACTAACATTTTTGTTGCTCATATTTATATATGACAGTGTATTTGTTTCTCTTAATGCAGGATTATCTACTCTTCTTGTGCTCCCTACGGGATCAGGAAAATCTTTATGCTACCAGCTGCCAGCGTATATGTTTGCCAAGAAAAATAAGTGTTTGGCGCTCGTCGTATCTCCTTTAGTATCCCTTATGGAAGACCAGGTAGTTTAATTATGATTTTTAACTTCTAAATTTAGCACACTGCGCTTCAATTCAGATTTAACACCAGATCATCATTTAGGAAGGTCAGGAGGGGACCCTAGGGTGGTTTAAAAAAACTTTTTTTCAGCTAGAGTCCAGGACACCCCTTTTTTTTGAGCAATCACGATTGCTTATTGCTTTCATTTGACTGTTTTTTGGCTTCCTATCATTTTATTTTGTCTCTGCCACCCTCTGCAGCATCACCGTCGACCGGCTCCTCACGATGCTGCTCCTATAGCGAAAGCCGTCTCCAGGTGGCGTCAATATCCTACACACATGTGCATACATACACCTCTACACACACACATACACCTACATGCACAAACACATACACACATTCATGTCTGCACACAGACACAAACACATATGCCTACACACGCATACACATACCCCGCCCCCACGCACACAAACACTCATACACACAACTACCTACACACTCATGCCTGAACACAGACACAAACACACATGCCTGCACACAGACACAAACACACATGTCTACACACATACACATACCCCCTACACACAAACACACATACCCACCACACACATGCCCACATACACACACACACTCGTGATTGTGAAAAACATAATTTGAATTCAAAATGACAAAATTCAAATTAATTTTTTTTTTTTTTTTGTTAGACTTACTAATAGTATCATGCTGTAAAAGTTTTAGCTTCTTACTCAAATTTTAAGAGGGTGTTCAATGACCCCTCAATTTAACATTAGCCGTAGCATAGAAAATGTCACAAATTTAGAAACATTTAATTTCCCCAGCTTTTTTTTTTTTTTTTGTAAATAATTATTATTTTGCAATGTATATGCATATTACTTACGTATAATATAATATGTAGCATTTTTTTTTCACTTCAATGTATTTTTTAACCCCCCCCCCTCTCCCATACCTTTGAAGTTTCTGGGATGGGGTTGAGCATCCTCTTTCAATTAAAATAGGAAGCTTAAACTCTTCCAGTATATTACTACCCACAAGTCTAAAAATATTGAGGGGTGTCCTGTTATGTAGAAGAAACTTTTTTTTTACATGTATTTTTGAACCACCACAGGGGACCCTTGCCATCTCCTGGCCCTCTTAACGATAGCCAATGACTGACTAATGATTGGCTTTGAGAAGTTTATATATTTACATACATATAAATGGTTTTTGTTATTTTTTAATGTAATATGAAATGAGTACCTTTGTATAGCCTTTGTCCCCACCCCTAGAAAATTTTGAAATGATGCATCTGCTTAACACCATTGTGATTTTTCCAGTGTTTAAGACAAGTTAAAATAAATGACATGAAAGATCTAAAGGGTTGGCGGCTTAACCGAGCCGGAGGCCGATATCCTCTCGTAAATGCTGAGAGTATCCTCACGCTGTTAGATAAAATGTTCTACCAGTGTGAAGTGATGTCTTTAGCTACTGATGTGAAAGTAATCTCAGCTTCTATCAGAGAATGTCTGAATGCAGCTCAGCTGTGGCTATTCCAGACTGATGAACCCTAATAATAGCATGGTGAAACCCTGAATGTTGTAATCTGGCGGTTGCTGTTGGTATATGCTTGTAGTTCTGCCTTAGTCCCAGCTCAGGGTAATAATTACAGCTCATTGTGCAACTTATATGCAATTTCATTGAAAATTAATTTTTGTTCGTTCTAAGAAAACTTGCACATGCCTTAAAATTTTTTGAAACATGTTTTCCCCTTTGTTGTTATGGTTACTTGATTTTATTTATTTGTTTCTTTAAATTTATTTCCATAAACAGGTCACAGGTTTATCATCCAGTCTGCATGCTGTTTGCTTGCACAGTGGACTGACAGATGTACAAAAGAAGAAATCATTGACAGAAATTTCTGATGGTACAGCTCAAATCTTGCTTGTGTCACCAGAAGCTGTTATTGGTAGCAATGCATTTGGAAGTGGGATGTTGCCAGCTGATCTACCTCCAATATCATTTGCTTGTATTGATGAAGCTCATTGTCTGTCACAGTGGTCACACAATTTTAGACCTTCGTATTTACAACTTTATAAAGTATTTCTAGTTTTATCATTATTTACTCTGTATTATTATTTTTTGGTATTTTTGCTTTAAAACAGTGGTGCCCAACCTTTTTTTACCCGATTGGCACATCTCATATTAAGATGACTCTCGCTCCAAAATTAAAAAAACTTCCTGGGTAACATAGGAAAGCACAGAAAAGAAAGAAAAGTTCGGTTCTTTAAATAGTCGAGACCTTTTTATGGGCATTAACTTGCGCAAACGTAAAAGGTGATGTGCCTTTTTAATGAAAAAAAACTGAGGTGTACATTTTATAATTTCACCCTTATTAAATATTCAAGGTCTTTTAAATGACTCAAACAAATAAATGAATGCATATACTCACATGCAAAGTAATACTTTTTTAAATTCATATATTTTGACACTGACAAAATGTTTAAATATATGGTTTTATGCTTTTAAGTTTAAAGAGTTTTGATGTTTTTCATAGCCCCAATTGTTCAAAATCTGAAGAAAAACATTGCATTGTTTTGTAAGAAATGATTTTCACAATAACTGCAATAAAAATGAATACTGGAAATAATGCACTGAGTTTGATACTGCTTAGTAGGGTGGGTTAAAAAATGGATATTTTCAGTAAGGTTTCACTGCTAATAGCAAAACACAGTTGTATATTGGCATCCTAAGTGTGGGGAAAATAATTTTTAAAATTTATATTTATATCTTTAGATTGTGCATGAAATTAAAAGTTTGAAATAAACGTTTTGAGAAAAGTGAAACATTTTTTTTTTTTTGCATTAAATTAGAATTGTTTTGAGTTTTGTTATAATACCATGCAAATGCTTTCTTTTCATGCATCATTAAAATGTTTTACATCCCTTTAGTTTTTGTTCATGCATAAGTCCTAATAACACTGTGCGGCAAAAAAAACCCTTCAAAATACTTCTGACGTTTCGTCGGCTGATTCTTCTGTAAAATGACCCCCTGAATCCGAATATGACCTCCGTTTCCCCCTATACGTACCAATTTTTTTTAAAGGCCCCTACCCCCTTTTTTTTTCCAATTTTCCTCAGTTTCAAAGTTTTTTTTTTTTTTGGAGATTAAAGGAGCTTTATATTAACTGCTAGCATAATTTTGGCGGGCAAGAGAGGTTCAAAGTTCAAGATCATGGACATTGATAGCAAAGTGGGGGGACTTGGGGGCGGGGGTATACCCCCCAAAATATTAGAAAAATCACGAAAAACAATCTTTTTATTCTGCTTTTTTTAAAAAGATGTTTGTAAAAAAAAAATTTTGGTGCAGAATGAGAGTATAAGGCTTGCTTCTATGACTCCTATGTCCAAAAAATTTTCGCTATGTAAAAAAAATTTAAAAAGAAAAACTATCATGTGAATGTTCCACATTGCAAACGAGTTGAATCACAGGTCTTCGTTCAAAAAACCATTCTTCTGGCTGGTTCTTATGTAAAATGACTCCTTGTTTCCAAATATGACCAACTATCCCCACATTACGCCCCCTTTTTAGAACCTCCTCCCCCCCCCCCCCTGATTCAGAGCCTTTTTTTTATTTGGAGGTGGAAAAGAGCATTACAATAACCGTAAACATTATTCTGAATGACTGAAAATGTGCAAAGCTCAAAATATTGTGCATATGTTGCAAGAAGGAAAACATGGGCCCCCCCCCCCCCCAACACATTGTCTTGCAAAAAAACTCTCATATGCTTCTGAGGCTGAATGTTTAATTGAGGGGGGGGGGCAAGTTTTACTTTTTGCTACATGTTGCACAAGATATTGAGCTTTGCACATCTCTAGTCATTCGGAATAATGTTTACGGTTATTGTAATGCTCTTTTCCCTCTCCAAATTAAAAAAAAAAGATGGCTCTGAATCAGAGGAGGGGAGAGGGAGAGGTTCTAAAAAGGGGGGTGATAGGGGGGAAAGATGGTCGTATTTGGAAACAAGGGGTCGTTTTACATATGAATCAGCCAGAAGAATGTCTTTTTGAATGAAGACCTGCGATTCAACTCATATGCAACGTGCGACATTCACAAGGCAGTTTTTTTTTTTTTTTTTTACATTGCGAAAATGTTTTTGAACATGGGAGTCATAGAAGCGAGTCTCATACTCTCATTCTGCGCCAAAATTTTTTTTTTAAACATCTTTTTTAAAAAAGCAAAATAAAAAGATTGTTTCTTGCGATTTTTCTAATATTTTTTTCCCCAAGTCCCCAATTGTGCTATCAGTGTCCATGATCTTGAACTTTGAAACGCTCTTCCTTTCCAAAACTATGTTAGCAGTTAATATAAAGCTCCTTTCACCTCTAAAAAAGAAGAATCGCCCTGAAACTAACGAAAATTGAAAAAAACTTGGAGGGCCTTTAAAAAAAATTGGTACGTTTAGGGGGAAAACGAAGGTCATATTCGGATTCAAGGGGTCATTTTGCATAAGAATCAGCCAATGAAATGTCAGAAGCATTTTGAAGGGGTTTGTTTCGCCGAACAGTGTAATTTGTTAACTTGACCAGAATTTGACATTTTGAACTTTTTTTGCACATTGCTGTATTTTATCTTTTATTGCCTAGCTTTACTTTTTTACAATTTTATTAAAAAGTTTTGAAACTTATCTTTTTTTTCACTTTTATTACAAACTTTGAAACTTATGCACCTTCTAAAGATATATAATTATCATCCCCATATTTAGGATACCAATACTTAACTTTTTTTCTGTTGGAATTCATTTGTCATAAATATCCATCTTTTTGCCACTCTACTGTTTGTTTGCTGATATTTTAAGGAAAAAACTATGTACTGTTTAGTTGCTGTCCAAACAATACTGTAATAATTATTGTGCATCATTCTTTTCAGGCCTTGACCCAAAAACTTGGAGTGAAATGTATTCTTGGTCTGACTGCAACTGCAACAAACATAACAGCTAAAGATATAATCTCTCACTTAGGTTTGGAGCTGACTGAAGAATCCATTGTTGGTCACACAAACATTCCTCAAAACTTACATCTTTCTGTATCTAGGGATAAAGATAAGGACAAGGTAATATTTGATGCTTTTTGCATAAAAAGCTTAATTGTGCATTTTTATTCAAAAATGCGCTATTAGGCTTTCGTTATGATTTTTTTCCATTTAATTTTATTTGATAAGAGTTTCTTTCGTAGTTTAACTGTAGGTAAAAATTTGACTACCAAGCTTTCGTAGGACGTTTTTCTTTTGACTTTCTCTTTCTCTTTCGTTTTTCTTTTTGACAAATTATTATACCAAGTCGATCAAAAGTGGGAGCGCCCCCTTTTTTTCAATGTTATATTAGTTATAGGTGAATGTTGTCGTACATGCAGTTCTTACAGATATTTTTCAGCAAAACTTCTCCGAATCCTCGAAACTTCGTAAAATATCTGCGGGAACATGGAGCAGAATTCAGTTGTGTAGTGACATGGATGGTGTTTACCAATGTTTATGACTCTTAAGGCTTCTAGGCAACTGTGTACAGCAAACTCTCAACCATTAGAGACATAAAGTTGAAAATTATTTTCAACATTATGTCTGTTTATGTTTGTTATATGTATATTTTATTGATCATTCTGTACAGTTCTGGCTTAAAGAAATGAAAATTTCTAATCTTCTGACAAAATTTTTTACTCGTCCAATATGTTATTTTCCAATTTATTTATTTATTTTCAAAATTGTAATTATTTCCCAAAGTCTTGTTCTAGTTCTCATTTGAAACCAAAAGTTCCCCCATTTTTTTTCAGTTTCAAAAGTTTTAAATAGTTAACATTTGGCAATTACTTGTTGAAAACACAGTACTTTCAGCTCAGTTTTTTTCTTTTTTCAAATGCCATGTGTTATGTATTATCTGTAAATAAGCATTTTGCTGTAATTGTGCAGCAATCTTTTAACATCCACCTTCGGTTAACTTCTTTTTTCCTTCTCACAAGTATGCAATACAAAGGCTATTGAATAAAAGTACAAAATTATTTTTAATAAGAACATCATTTATTCAATATCATATATTATCAATTATCGATTGGCATGTATTATTATAATAAAAAGCAACATCTGGGGACTACACCCTACTGCAAATTATTTCCGACTTTTGTTTTAGCATAGTAAAGTATACTTTCATTCAGATTGATAAAAAAAATAAAGGAAATTTAGCACAAACATTATCTAAACCAGGAAAAACACGACAAACATTGCACGACAAGAGAGTTTTCACTATTTTTACTTCCTTTTACGAAAAAGGAAGTATTGTATTCGCGAAAAAAATTCCGCCCAAAAATCAGCCTTAATTCCCATTTTGCTCACCCCCAAATGAATGTTGAGTTTTTTTTTCAACCCGACCACACGTGGATATATGCCTAGGAACGTACAGACACCCGAAATATCCATTTTGATGATCCCCAAGTTAATTACAACGAGTTTTCTCGTGACGTCTGTATGAACGTATGTGTGTATGTATGTCGCATAACTCAAGAACGGAAAGTCCTAGAAAGTTGAAATTTTTTTATGTAGACTCCTAGTGGGGTCTAGTTGTGCACCTTCCTTTTTAGTTGCATTTGGATGCTCCAAAGAAAGTCATTTGCCCCTTTTTGGGGGGAAATCATTGTTAATTTCGATGTAAACTCAAGTGGTGTTATAATTTGGCGAACACTTGGCGATATATCGCCAGTCTTTTTGGTCGCCAAGTTTTGTTGCCAACTTGGCAACAAATTTAACGCTTTTTTTTAAAATCTAGCTTCAATTCGGCCACTGTTGGTGATATTTAGACAGTAAACTATTGAATCATATTAAAACTGCCAATAATAAGAAAATGACATTAAATTGGAGTAAAAGGAAGTCATGTGATGCACACATCAGCTCGTTTGAGCCAAAATCCAGAAGGATTGTGGTCCGGAGCATTACGGATTTGAGGTCCTATACTGTATTTCTGTTCCTGTTTTCTCTGCAGTTCACAGTTATTGAAATTGTTCTTTTCTTTGGCGTTATTTTGCAAATAATGCATGTAAAAGTACATTACTTTTCTATGCTCACAATTCAATGTTCTTTATGACACTGGATTAAACATGAATGTATTTTCAAACATTTATAAAAGCAAGCAAAATATCTCTCTGCCATATTTATGGAAATTTGCATTTTTCAGGCCTTAATTCAGTTGTTGAGTGGAGATCGTTTTCGAATGTGCACTTCAATCATAATTTACTGTATTCGTCGGGTGGAGACAGAAAGACTTGCTGCATTGATTCGAACAACCATGCAAGATGAAGTGATTCCTAGTGAAGAACAACCAGCCAAAAAAGCCAAAAAATCAAGTAAGAAATTGTTTCCTTCCATGGGCCCAGATAGATATGTAAATTATCAGCATTTAGTTTTTTCAATCTTTTTTTTTTTTTTCATTTTTACAGATCTATAAGATTTTTCCCATTTTAATTTGTAGCACTGTTAATTGCAGATTGCAAAAGTTCTACATATCTTTTCTTGATGTTTTTCCTGCTTTTAATTTTCATAGTAAATTCCAAGTGCTTCCCATGTGCCTCTTACTTTCTGTCTTTATGCTACTTTTGACTGTTTGCCACTTTTGTTCTCTATTTTTATTAACTGTTTACATTCTAAATGAATGTTGATAAAATTTTGCTTTTTGATTTTGTGTAGCCTTATTACATTCAGTTTTTGAAAGGGGAGAAAACGCTAATTTCTACACACAGTGAGATATTGCAAATACAGAGTTTCTATTTCTTTTTACGCAGTCAGTCTTTTATTGTTTTTTATTTACCATCAGACAATGAGAAATTATGCCAAAAAGTTGGTAATTGTTTCTTTAATACAGTGGCCAACCTATGACCAGTGGGCCGCATGAAGCTGACCCATATGACCCATTATTTTCTTCAGTGTTACAAATCAAAAACCAAGAGTCAGAAGTTTTAATTTAAAAACAACCAGTGTCACAAATTTTCAGCAGAATATTGAAAAATTTGTTTCAGGAAATCAGATGCAATTAATAAAGTTGGCATCAAGTAATGATAACAGCAATTCTTGGTTTGCAATTTTCTTTCCTTTTCCATGTTTTCCCATACTGCTTTGAAAATTTTTAAATATTTGGAAATTTTGTATGTGTTCTGACACACAAGAATCATTTTAATGCTAGGTGTGATCAGGTAAAAAGAGATTGGGCACTACTGCAAATAATGTGACGAATGCTATGTAATGTTTTAAAATTTGGAAGACTATTTCAAAAGCTACTTTCTGCATCTAAAGTGATTTTTTATCTTTCAGGCTTCTAAAGCTACTATTTTTAGTAAGAACTCAGTGGTAATCCTGAAATATATAATGAGCAATGAACATGTAACTTACTTTGAAATACAATCAGCAACTGAACTATACGGCATTAATATTGCTTTGTTAAACTGTAATTACATATTTGATACACCCTCTTCAGTGCCTTCAGTTAAATGCGTTCCACTATTGGTTTTGGTGGTAATGGATGCTTGTTAAATTGATACTTGCCAATCAACTTGATTATTCTGTTTTACTTCCCATGGTTGTAAAAACTTATTGATCTTCCTTGGACTTGTATGGTAGAAAAGCTTTATTTGCTGCCTAAAAGGTTTCAAAAGGATTAGGGATCGATTTTCATATCCTTCCAAATATATTACTGCTTGTGCTTTTAGGATTAGATTAGGATCACATTCAGTATCAAAAAAAAAAAAAAAAAAATCACAGTAGCATTTTAAATTTTTTTTTTTTTTTGCCTCAGAACAAACAACTAAAAGAAAATATATAGCATAGCTTTTAAATCTATGAAATGTTTTTAAATTTAAATGTATTTGATCATATATCTGTGTATTTTGTAATCTTATACTTTAAAATTTAATATGCCATCTGATATAACAAAAACACCACTATAAAATGGGGTTCAATAGTGCATTATATCGAAGTTTGATTGTACTTTATTATATTTACTAGTGGTACCCTCACGGCTTTGCCCGTAATAGAAAATTAAAAGGTCTTTTGGTTCGCCTGTCTATTTACAAATAATGTATGGTGAATTTTCTCGCCAATTGGCTTGTGCCCATGTTACGTTTTCACGTTATGATAATTTCGTAATTTACTCGTCAATCTTACGATAATTTTGTTCTTAAAATTAGAATAGAAAAAGAACTGCATCGAATTTTTGAAAAATCCCTTCGAGGCGCACACCCCCCATGCTACAAACTAACTTTGTGCCAAATTTCATGAAAATCAGCCGAACAGTCTAGGCGCTATGTGCATCACAGACATCCAGAGAGAGAGAGAGATCCAGACATCCAGACAGAGACTTTCTGCTTTATTATTAGTAAAGATATGTTTGTATTTCATGGATTGTGTCTAAATGGTTAAATTGTAGCTAAAATATTAATAATGTTTTTCTTTTTTCTCTCTAAATATTAGAAAAAAGATGCTTTGCATGGACAGTTGAAGCTTATCATGCAGGATTAACTGCACCTAGAAGAAGGTCTATTCAGAAGCAGTTCATGTCAGGTACTTTATGACCTTCAGAATTTTTTCAAAGACAAGAACAACATTTTATTTTTGAAGTAATATGAAAATTCAAACAATCAGACAACATTATTTACAGGGAAACTACGTGTAATAGTTGCAACAGTGGCATTTGGCATGGGTGTTGACAAGTCAGATGTACGTGCAATCATTCACTACAATATGCCGAAAACCTTTGAAAGCTATGTTCAGGAAATAGGACGAGCTGGCAGGGATGGCTTGGATGCACAGTGTCATCTCTTTCTTGATAATGAGGTTTGTAAATTTATTATTATGATGAAATTTCATACTTAAGTTCATGGAATTGCCTCAGACTGCAAAAATTACAAATCACTGTTATTTCAAACTCACTCAAAAAAATAGTAATAACTTTAGCACTAGAACGACTGACATTTGCTGTATACCTAGAAGACTAAAGGGCACCTGCCTAATTTTTGAGTGAATTCTTATTAAATCTGTTTCTTGCTGTATCCACATGCCACACACATCTCCTCTAATGGCTAAATAAGAACTGGATTCATAATAATTTCTGTGATTTTATCTCTACATGCCAAATTGTAAAGTGTTAGTTTCTCTTTCGAAAAGTGATATCTACAGTTAGGGGTGAGTATTTGGCATTTAAAATTCCTTCTGACTGCAAAAATAGAGGGGGAAAGGATAAAACTGAAGTGAATAGTACTTTTTTACGCTACTGTGAGTATGAGAAATAAAAATTTTCTCTATTTTTGGTGTAAGATACCTCAGAGGCCACTGTCTTAGAGCAGGAATTAAAATGGAGGGAGCAAGTCCAATCATTGGCTTAGCAAAAGCTGAACTAAAGATCCCAAGTCACGGGACTCAACAACGACGAATGGTTGGCACGTTTTACGTGAAATAAGAGAAAGAAACCTGAATTCTTCCATTGCTTTGCTTTAAAATCTATCACATGATTTGGGAGCCTCAGTTTCATGAATCTAAGTCTTCACTCCCTCCATTTTATCTCGTCTCAATGACCTCTGTGGCCCCTCCTGTCTTTCTAGGTATAAGGTTCAATATTTACACTTCCAGGAGGCTAAAGGTTAAATGATTAAAAAAGGTGGGTCATACTATGAAAAGTCAGAAAGTTCCATTACATTCAGTTAGTTATATTTCGATTTATGGGACAACAAACTATGGGAGGGGCGACACAGGCCCCTTCCATCTTTCTAGTGTAAAGAATGTCCAAAAGTTGAAGTACGTTTGCATTAATTTATTGATATTGTTGAGGTAAGAGGGCTGTTTTTTTTTTCAACTTCCGATCATGCCGCTAAACGGCATGGCGAGCGGCATCGGCCAGCAATGTGCGGCAGTCGATTGTGCACCTCTCCTACTACAACCTCACTTGTTTTTGGGCGTCCAATGCCATTACCAGTTTTTCTAGCAACACATAAACATAGCTACCATGATAGAATATCCCGCCAAGTGTGAGTTGCGAAGTGTCATTCGCTTCTTGCAAGCTGAAGGGTTATCCACAGCAGAAATTCACGGTAGAATGAAACGAGTATACGGTGAAAGCTTTATGACTGACAGTGCAGTGCGTGACTGGTGTAGGAAATTTAAAGATGGACAAGGTGACATTCCTGATGAACGAAAGACCTCGTTGATTGAGTTGACCAAACTGTAAGAAGCAATCGGAGGTTTACGATTACGGACCTACCCAATCAGTTTCCTGAGATTTCAATGACAGCCCTACACACTATCGTAACTGACAAGTTAGGCAACAAAAAACGCCGTGAAAACCCATCTCAAATCACTGGCGGCAAACTTCGATGAAGAAGGTATTAAGAAGCTTGTACCCAGATATGAAAAATGCCTCAATTTAAATGGCGATTATGTTGAAAAGTAACTAATAATGTACCTAACTTTTGATAATAAATTTATTTGATTATTCTCACTAGTTTTATTTTTATACCACATCGGAAGTTGATAAAAAAGCAGCCCTCGTATTTCAAGTTCCCTAATACTGAGCTTAAATAAACATGAAAAGCTTTTAAATGTATGAGCTCTGTAAACAAATTTAAATTTTTAAAAGTGAATTCTAAGAGTGGCCCATAAGTGTGAGATTCAATATGGCATCTGCTGTGATGTGACTGTATACAACAGAGAGATTATGCTGACTCTGTCCTGCAGTAGAAAATGTTACTTCCGTTTCTTTATACAACATTGATATCTCGAATTTCTCAGGACAAGAAAAAAATTCAATTATATTTTTGAAAAATTGACGCCATAGTTGTGGCAAACCTAACCTGGCAGTGCCCTTCCAGTGTGATTAGAATCTGCATAGCCTTCACGAAGCTGCCTGGTTAGGTTTGCCCCAGCTACAGTAATGCTCACAATTGCTCATATGCTATATATATTTATCCATGTGCTTTACATACTGATTGACAAGTTATTTTGAAATGAGTAGCAAGTTTGCTTTTTTTTTTTTTTTTGACATTTACAGACGTCAATATTCTTATTTTATGTTCAAGCACATTCAATTTAAGCTTTTCACTAGCCTTTTGCAAGAGTTAACAAGTAAGTAAAATTAAAAAATTTAAAACCCCCCAATAAGTTGCAAATGTAGAGGGAGGGAGGAAATTTAGAGGGAAAATTTAAAATCCTTTTAAAAGCCTTCTACTATTAAAACACAATTACAAGTTTTTTTTTTTGTTAACAAATAGAAACTAGCAACATAAATATTTTTTAAATCATTGCTTTTAATTTCCTAATAGGCCAACAACGAATTCAGTTACTAATCGCTGAATAAAGGCTTAGCTGTATTTAACATCTGCTTTAAAAAGCGTTATAATTTGAATTCTATATAACATGGAAGTTCCAAACACATACTATCAGACGTAGAAAAAACTCTTTATTTTGGTAAGGTGAGTTGGGGGGAGTGCAGCCCTTAAATTGTATAGTTCGACTTTATTAAGGCCTAGACCAGTGATTCCCAACCTAGAAGTGATCGCCCCCAAAGGGGCAATCGAACTCTTCTAGGGGGCGATAAATTTCTGGGAGGCGATAGGGGGGCGACCGGTATTTGGATACCTGGTAATGGGAAATTCTCGACCTTTCAAAAACCACAAGGTGATTATAATTAAAGTTCCACTTTCAAAACGCTGTAAAAATAAAACCACTGGTCAGAATGCCCTCAAATTTCAACGGAATATTATCGAAGATGGGGGGAAACGTATGACAAAAGAAAAATAAATAGTTGGAATTTTTAGCAATAGATGGCGCTGAAAGTGTCAGAAAATGTAAATCAAAACACCTGTCATGCGCCCGACTCATTGAAGTTGTTATAAAAAGCCAAATACGCATTTTTTTCCTCATTTCGGATCTGATAAGTTCACTATGACTGTCTCAATGAAAGACCTGGCCGTCCCGATCACCTGATCTCAACCCCTGTGACTTTTGGATATGGGGCTATCTGAAAGCTGTTGTGTTCAGTGCTCCGTTTGCAAACTTTGCTGAGCTGAAGACATGCATTGCGCAACACATTCTAAACGTGACCCAGGAAACACTTCAATCAGTCGTAGAACATGCTGTTTCTCGATTTCAACTTGTTACAGAAAACGGGGTACATTATATTGAACATCTTTTGCGCCAGTCTCACAAAAATTAAAGACCAATTTGATTTTTATTGATGCTTTTTATGTGGTTTTCGGCCTCAGGACAATTAAAAACCAATTTTTCCCATCTGATGTGATATGACCTTTCCGTGTTGGATGGGCTTACTTAACTAACAGTATCACAACAATACCCTCATGCACGCTGAATAGTACAGTGTTTTAACATATAGTTTACACCTCAGGTAATATTTTTTTGTTTATTTGTCATTTGTAGTCAACCACTATTAAATATGATGCTTACAGCGCCATCTATTGCTAAAAATTCCAACTATTTATTTTTCTTCTGCCATCAAGTTCTCCCCTTCTTCGATAATATTCCGTTGAAGTTTGATGTCATTCTGACCAGTGGTTTTATTTTTATAGCGTTTTGAAAGTGGAACTTTAATTATAATCACCCTGTATATTTATTATAACAAATCGGTACACAATTCAGAAATATGTTACAGAATACCTATGTTGTATAATACCCAACCAAGCATATGGCACGTTAAATCAAAGAAAGTCGTTCCCGAAAAATAAGGCATGTATGATTTACAGCTCAATCAAATCTGTTCGGATAAAAAAAAATCCCAAAAGCGAAAAATAATATCTTTTATTTTATTGCCGTTTTCACGAGGAAGAAAAAAAATCTTGTAAGCACTATCTGACCGTTGGCGCCAGCATATATTTAATGCCTGAAAAGTTGGATGGATATGTGTAGGAATGGATTTTTGCATTTACTTATCAGTTGTGATTCAGGATCTTGCAATCAGTGCATAAACATCCTTAGATAGTTTCTATTGTTTGATTTAATTTAGTGAATTTCTGTTTAATTGTGCATGTTTCGTAGTGTGGAAGTTAGACATGAATTCGAAAAAGAAGTGCCGGCAGTATTCAGCAGAGTATTTAAAATTTGGTTTTGTCACGTCACCGCAAAATGTGCAGTTTCCGCATTGTCTTTTGTGCGATAAAACATTTTCTAGCAATGAAGCGATGAAGCCCTCGCGAATGAAAGAGCATTTGTCAAGAGTACATGGTGACAAAATAAATAAACCTCTTAGTTAATTTCAAGACCTCAAAACAAAAGCGGATAAACAGCCAAAGGTGGGTGAATTACTTAGAAGACAAGCAAAAGATCTTGACCAAGGGCTTCTTGCTTGTGTCTCTTTTGATGGCAAAATGTGGTAAGCCTCATATGATAGGCGAATCTCTTATTCTACTGGCTGTCAAAAAAATAGTTGAAATTTTGCTTGGTGAGGGCTCCAGTAAAAAAATAAGTCAATCTCTCCTCCTGAGTAACAACAGTTTCCAGGAGAATAGATGAAATGGCTCCTGACGTTGAGTGCAAACTTATAAATGTTTTGAAGCAAAGTAAATTTGCACTATAGATTGATGAATCAACTGTGAGAGATAACAGAGCTATTTTATTAGCTTACGTGAGGTTTATTAATGAGCTGAAAGATATAACTGAGGAAATGTTGTTCGCCGAAACTTTGTTGTTCGCCAGCACTTTGATTACAAAGGGATCGTCAATTTTTAAAGTGGTGAAGGATTATTTTGAAGAAAAAGAAATTCCATTGACAAATGTAAGTGCTTGGGCAGCAGATTGTGCCCCTGCCATGGCGGGTTGTCATATTGGGTTTCTTGCACACCTTTAAAAAGAAGTGCCAGAAGTGATTACCATCCATTGTGTCATTCATCGTCAACACTTGGCTGCAAAAAAACTGAGTGGTGTTTTACATGAAACCTTACAATTTGTCATTACTGGTATTAACAAGATCAAAGCTATTTCTCTCAATGATCGCCTGTTTCGAGAGCATTGCCATGAAAATGATGAAAAATTCGAACGCTTGCTTTTACATACGTCTGTGAGATGGCTTTCCAAAGGAAACTGTTTGCGCTGTTTCTTTGAATTATTCGACTCTGTAGATGAGTTTCTCGACTTGCATGATCCTGCTTTAAGTGAGAATTTGAAACATCGCAAATTGGAACTTGTGTATCTCACAGATATTTTTGAAAAAATGAACGAAGTCAACATTAAGCTTCAAGGAAACAAGATGAACCTCATCAAGGCCAAAAGCATAATTTCAGCATTCATTGCCAAATTCGAAATCCACAAGGCAAATATTGGCCGTAAAGAATTTATCCTGTTTCCGACTCTAAAAAAAAGTTTAATCGTGGATGATGAACTTTCTGTAGAAATTTTTTAAATTTTTTTTTGATCACCTTGATCAGTTAAAAAAGAACATGGAATCAAGGTTTGCAGATTTGATCAACTTACAAATTCCTGACTGGATTTTAGTCCCATTTAGTTTTGAAGATGTGGATGAACTGGAAAACTCTCTGCAGACAGAGTTTATGGATTTGAAATTTGATTGTGAATCAAAAATTACTTTCAAGCAATGCGGTTACGAACTTGCCTGGGTGAAGCTTATGGGAACTTACCCACAACTTTGGAAAAAAGTTGAACAGCTCCACATCTCATTCCCCTCAACATATTTAATTGAAAGAGGATTTAGCTCTGTAGTGCAGCTTCTCACGAAGCAAAGAAATAGATTGGACATCTGCCTCAAAGGGAACCTCAGATTAAATCTCACTAATATAAAGCCAGACATCAAAGCTTTAACGGAGTTCCATCTAGCACAAGGCAGCGATTAAAAAGGTAAAAAAGAACAAATCTTAACAGTTAAAATTTCCAATTTTTTCCGGATTTCAATTTTTAAAAAAAGCATGTTACTGAAAAATGCAGTATTCTTATTTTTGCTATGTATATGTAAATGACACTGGTTAATTAAAGCACTTCAAATTATGTTTTTTCTTTTTTTTGGGGGGGGGAGGGGAAGGGGCTAAGAATACAAAAATTCAGTTTTAAAGCTAATTATTGCTTTATCATGCACTTTTTGAAGCTTTAACTAAAATTAGGCGTTCAGTAACATTAATCTTCACTAAAATCAGCGCCATCTAATTTGTGTTTTTAAGGGAAGAACGTGGGGGGCGATAGGTGTAGTTTAACTTCCGAAGGGGGCGATGGGCCAAAAAAAGTTGGGAACCACTGGCCTAGACATTACAAGACTTGATAAAAAAAATTTTATTTTTATTTCGTATGTTACCTGTTTTAGTGTGTTTTCCAAGACATGAGCCTGTTAAAATCATTGCAGGTAAAAAAGTTGAAAAAAATTGTGCTCTAGGGCACAACTTTCTCAATAAAAGTGGGGCAAGAGCATCACCTATCTGAATTTTTTTTAAAAACCGTTTGAGAAAATAAGGGGCAAATGCAATCAGTAGAGTATTTTTTCCTGATTAAAAACGATTTTTTTATTTTTATTTTCACCTATTCATTGGGAAGTTATTACATTTTTAATAACGAAACCTGTCAATGTAAAATGAAGAACGTTCAAGGAACAATGGATTATTAAACAAAATTATGAAGTTTTTACTTTGAATTAAATAAAGAACATGAAAGATTACTTTTATTATGCTAATAAGCTTTAAAAAAAAAAAAAAAAAAAAAAAACTTGCATATCAAGGAATAATCTTTAAAACTTGAATATCAACGAACTTATAAAATATTAACTTAATAATACAAAAGGTAACTATACAACTGACAAAAGGTAACATGTCTTTGACGAACTTGAACATATTTTTTTGTATAAGTACACTTAATATAGTAATTAACAATTTGATTTATATTATGGAGCAGTATATATAAGCAGTTATATTGGAGCAATATAGACTAGTGACACTTATTGTTAGTTAGACAATGATGCAGGGATTAAAAATAAATTACATTGCTTCATTAAATCGTTGCAAGCAAACTATATCTGTCATAAAAGAACATTGCCAGATTAATGGAAAAGTGCAGTCCCAAGAAATGCGAGGCTGCACTTGCCCCTTTTTTTCGGGTCGCACTTTCCCAGTCGTATAATTTTCCGGGGCAAGTGCAGCCCTAAAATTAATTGATTTTAAAGTAAAAAATAATAAATCTCAGCTTTAAAAATACGAAAAGTAGACATGAAATAGTTGTACTTACGTTTTGGAAGCACGAAAAAGGGAGAACAACAACAGAAGAAACGATGATTTCTCGAACCATAACAACATGGCACTGTAGAGGGAATGAGAAAATTTAGGAAACGGGGTAGGGAGTGAGCTACCATTCAAGTAGCGCGATCTAATGCACGCAGTGCAAAGTAATATCGTTTACCAAGCTACCCAGATGGCAAGCAGCCTTACAGATATTCCCGGTTTCTGATTATTAACCTTAGCCGCACATGGGCGAATTTATGGGGGGGCAGAGGGGGGCAATGCCCCCCCCCCCAGTTTTGGGAGGACTTTATATAGTAACAATATATCTTCCAAAAAATTTTTAACATTATTTTTTTCTTTTTTGACTAGTTCAGAAGGACATGGGTGAATTTATAGGAGGGGGCCATAGGGGCAATGCCCCCCAGTTTTGGAAGGACTTTTAATAGTAACAACACATCTTCCAAAATCTTAAAACAAGAAATCTTTAATTTTTTTTTTCTTTTTTTGAATAGTTCAATGTAAATGAAGAGGATAGTGAATGTCCTTTTCTGATGGGAGAAAAGAAAAAAAAAACATTAAATACAAATAGTACAGCTGTCACTGGGGTGCTGAAAATATGCCTAAATTCACTATTTTAGACTGAAAACCATTTGGGCAAGTATACAAATGAAAATAGTCAAAACGAGCTATGCATTTAGCTGCAACACTTATAATAATTGACGATTATTTTTAAATTAGAACCTAAAACAAAGGGAACTCCCCCTCCCCCATTTGCGCTAATAGAACGATCTGCTCATTATGATTTGTTTTCTTTCTTTTCAGAATGTTTATTTTCAATTTGAGTGATTTCAAAAACTAGATGTTTTGTGTTGTTACAGACGAAAGATTTTGAAGAAGTTTCTGGATTCACACGTTCAGATTGGTAAAATTGTAAAAATCCTTTAACCGTAAAAACTGATGAACTTTCGTAAAAATTACAAAAATCTGCAGGTAATAGGGCCGGATTTGCCTATAAGATAAACAAGCTATAGCTTCGGGCCAATGCTTTGAAGTGGGTCCGTAACTCGTAAAAAATTGCATGATTTGTTCCTTGAGAAATGGAAAGTGCTTGAAAAAACTAATTTCATCTTCAAGTGCTTGAAAACCTTGAATATTTGGAAAAGCGTGGCTACAAACCTTAAATTTTAAATTTCTAACAAATAATAGGGGGAGGAATACCAAAAGATGTCAAATTTAGCTCCTTGCTACATCGTGCATCAAAAGTGTAAAAATCATGGTTTTTACGTATGTAACATATTACTTGAAATAAATTTTTGTGACTCATGTTTCATATCTTGCTATTTATTTAATCCCGAATGCAGTATTTTGGAAATTCTTTTGTATTGATCGCTTTTATCTTGCTTCTACTGAATATTGTTAATCCGTTTAGCCCGGAAAAAATGATACACTACCTCTATTCCTTTTCGTTTTCTGCACTGCTTATAATTAAAAAAAAGGTTGTTGTAATGAGAGAATTCTATAGTTTATTTTTTCTTTTAAACTTAAAATAGCTGTTTTTTTTTTTTTTTTACAAAGTTTGAATAATACTGTACAACTGTATAATCTAGTACTTAATTTCAGAGATTGGAAAGTGCAAATGAAGTGCCTTAAATTATTAAATGTTCTAAAATCCTTGAAAAAAATTGGCACAGTATAACCTACTACGGCTCTTGGGCTAAAACATCCAATCTAACCAACCAAACCTTGAAAATAATTAGACAAGTCTTTGAAACTCCTAAGCAAAGTGTGCTTCGATTTTATTTCTTATCAATTGTATAAATTATGAATTGTTCTAATAAGTAGTATGTTACTCTCATGTTACATATTTTCTAATCCTGTACAGCATTTCTTTTAAAGTATTAACTTACATCACAAAGCACATTTAAATCATAAAACTTAAAAAAAAAAAAAACCCTTATTAGGTTTTAAATTGCACAATTTTACATCCATTTTACAATAGTTTCCGGGGGAGAAACCCCCGGACCCCCTAAATTTGGAGATATTCTTTATCCCACTTAAAAGGGAGCCCTGCGTCACTCTCTCGATACCAGTCACCTCTCTTAAGGTCAATTCAAAAAAGGATAGCAAGAAAACACAGATTAATGAAAACGACACACCAAAGAAGAGTAAAAGCATGGCCTTATGCATCGCAGGAAAACAGACCAAAAACATGGGGGGGGGGGGCAATTTAAAATGTTGCTCAAAAAAAAAAAAAAATCCTGTCTCCCCAGGAACTCGGTTCTAAATCCGCCTATGTAGCCGCACTTGCCCCAAGACCGCACTTACCCCAACTGACCTTACTAAATTTTAAAATTTTTAACTATCTTTTCATGGGAAAAACCTTTTAGAGGTTTTTAATTAATATCTTTGTTAATTAATATCATCCGAAGACGCAACCAAGCTAAGAACTTTCTCAATCAACTCTCCTTTCGAACAAAATTTTTTTTTTTCAAAATCAGTCCATCCATTTAGGCGCTAGAGTGCCAGAGACAGATACACAGACACACACACACAGACACGTCAAACTTATAACTCCCTTCCTTTGTGTGTCAGGGGTTAAAAACGCAGAATAATAAGGAACATGTTTCTCTGCTCTCGCTTAAAATCTGCTCAGCTACGAAAACTCGACTCCCTGTCCTCTAAGTGGGTCCTGTTCTAAAGAAAAACCCAAAGCTAACCTCTTGGGAAAACATTGAGCTAAAAAATGCTAAAACACCCCTCTGATACCTACATTTCCCTATTATCTTGCTTTAGTCTCCTATATTTCGTTGCCTCAAATAAACAGTGGGATATCTTAGTGTTGTTCCTGAGATTAAATGTCTTAGTGTTGCTCTGAGGCAATGACTTTCCAGGAAAAAGGGGGTGAAAAATTATGAGCAGATGTCTCTGGAACTGGCTCTACTACAAAAATTACCGTGGAGCAACAACAGTTAAAACTTTGTACTCAGAAGCGGATCAAGTGAAATGGGGACCGTAAGCGGTAAAAATTTTACCCCCCCCCCTCCAAACTTAGATAAAAAATAGAAGTTCTAATATAATAAAAAATAAAGTATAAACAAAAATTAAAAGCCATGTTGGTACATAATAGTTTTTATTTAAGTATCTTATGTAAATTTTCATCATGTTTCACTGGTAGCAAAATTATCAATTAATTTTTTATTGTCGATGTTTCAAAATATTGGTGAAACAAATTTGAGCCCTTAACCAAACCTCGTGAGCCTACTGGTATATCAGTCCCCGGCTGCAAAATAAACTCGTTTGTTTAGTTACAGTTACTGTTTGACCGCGGATTGTATGTAATTTGACAATCTGCCAAGTAAAGACTATTCCATCTGAATGAATCTGGCAGGGGAGAAGGGAAAATAACGATGGGATTTTTTGATGCACGCGTTTTATAATGTCACTAGTGCCTTATTCATTTATTGCATTCTCTAAAATAAAATAGTTACCATGGAAACAACAAAAAGAAAAGAAAATATTTTCATTTCGTTCAGGAACGTAAAAGCAAAATGGTAAGCTCAAAACTTTGTTGTGAATAAATAAATCAATTAATTTTTGCGGTGAGAACATAGATCAAATATAGTTTGGATTAAAAAAATGTTGCTGAAAGCAAATTTTCATTTTTGCAAAACTAAGGCTAAATAAGATATAAGAGGCAAAAGTGCACTTCTGTAACAAACCAACTAACACCCCTATAAACTAATAGATACCTCCATTTCTGCCTATGAATCCGGATATTAGCCTTTCCATGTAATCAATGGTCAAACAGTAGTAATATCTACAACCATAATGTACTCTTGTTTTAGATATTCAGGGCCCATCGCGGGGCCCCACACGACCACTTAGTCAGCTTACCGTCAGACCCACCACTGTTGCTACTGTGGAAAATTTTGACATCTCAAGGATTTAAAACATGAATTTCAAGATAATTATACAAAATACGTAAGAATTTTTATGTAAAATTCAGGGGAGAGCGATGCAAGGGCTTTGAGGTAAAGGAGGTTGTAGTTATCAAGGTTTGACTGAAAACAATTGTTGTTCATTTAAGGTTTATTATTACTTTTTTATTTTTATTATGAGCAAAGACCTCAAAAGTTGTCCAATGTTAGGAGAAAGGGAACATTTTTAGGTGTTGGACAAATTACTCATAATTCATAGGAAAATTCAGTGTAACATGGCTTCTGAAAGATTCTTGTTCTACATGAATTACTGAAAAATTATACTTTTGTGTTTTTGTAAATTTCTCAAAATGCAACAAGCCTTAAGAGTGTCTCCATGGGTCCTCCCACAGAGCCTCAGAATTGTTTCAAGAAAACAATCTTCAAATTGCTCTTGCAACCCAAAATTATTAGATTTTTATGTTTACTTTTATGTACCATAACTTTCTGCTTCTTGGGAATTTTTCCAAGAAGGTTTTTTACCTCATGCTGGGTAAACATTTAGGTTATTTGATAAACTTGGACAGGAGAGGCATTTCTTACCACAGCTAATTACTAATTGCCAATAAACACTGTATGCATTAATACCATGAAGCTTTAAGAAGACAACCAAAGCAAAAGTAATCCATTCTTACTGCAAGGCATGAAAAGTAATGGTGAACACCAGTAGCTTGCACAGAAGTTTTGGGGCCTGCCACAAATGACTTTTACGTCCCCCCCCCATATTGTTTACCCCAGCGTCCCACATATATTTCACTCCTCATTTTAAAAATCTTGGGCCCAGGCCAACAGGTGTCCCCCACTCCTTCTCGTGCACGCCCCTGGTGAACACTGATGTCGAGACAATCTTTGTTTTGTTTTTGAGTCATGTGGCTTTTACCAATTTGTTCCTGTGTTAAAATCAAATGTTAATTCATACGAAAATTTTTTAAAGTATGAAACAATATTTTCATAACTAGTGGAAACTAGGTCATATTTTATTATATAAACACATTAAGTAATGCAATTTCCCCTCATGTGCAAATTCCACTTTGTTCAACTGTGCAAATCAAATATCATAATGAACTTGGTAAATTCCATTCACTAAATTACTTTCCCTTTCTTGATCAAGATGTAATTAGTAATAGCTACACTTGCTATTAGCTTTTGCTTCGTGTACAAGCAGGCCTACGTCATTTGGGTGATCGGGATCAATGCGCCTACCTGAATTTTAGAAACATGAAGTTAATAAACATTTGAGTATGCATTTTTTTTTTCCTTTTATATGTATAGAGTTGTACATTTTGCTCCTCTTGATAATTTTGAAAAGACAGGCCTAGTGATATTGATTTGACTTGATCAAACACATACATCAATAAATGTGTATAACCTGGATCAAAGGAAAGTCTGACGGGGCATGATTCAGTTGTTTAAATTTATCAAAATAAAAGATGTTAATGGGTTAAATATTTGCACAGAAAGCAGAATGAGGAGTCATTGTTTTAAGCTATTCAAATCTCAGGCTAATCAGGAAATTAGGAAAAACTACTACATTACTGTCCAACTGATTGTATGGAATTTTCAAACGTTCAGATGAGACAAATCTATCTGAATGAGGGAGAAAAGTAAAAATTTGATGCGTGTATTCCGCTTATTTGAATGAGACTCTGCTTCTGCAAAAGCTGACATTGCTAAAAATAATAGATTTGTCCATTTCCGGCTGTAAAACTGATATTTGTCTTTCCATACAATAGTAGTGTTGTCTGATCCTATGAGAACAATTTCGCCTACAGAAGGAAGCTTAGCTTCCTTTGGACATTTTCTTGCATGTTTCAGTTGTCCAAGATATTCTTGCCGAAATCTCTTTCGTAGGTCTTAACGTACTCGTTGTAGTTATGAATATCTTTTTCGCAAGTAGGTGACATCTACTATATCGATATCAGGTACGCCGCATTCTCTGGTTTCTTGAAGGAACATGGAAGGAGACAGTGCAACCAAATCATTTACATCTTCTGACAAGTACGTTAAATGTCTTGAGTTTATCAGGCTTTCGATATAACACATTACTGTGTTCAGCTCTTCGTAAGTCAGTGAAGCTTGACCAAAAACTCAACGCAGAATTTGCTTTATCGTACCTATCAAGCGCTCCCACCATCTGCCCCACCAAGGGGCTGAAAGTGGTATGAACCTCCAGGTTATTTTCTTCAGCGACGACTGTGATTTGATCTTTCCCCAATCTAGTTTGCTTAATTCATTGTGAGTTTTAACGAAGTTGCCTCCATTATCGGAATATAAAATTTCTGGCCTTCCTCGTCTAGCAATAAATCTTCTTAACACTTGGAAAAAGGCTTCTGCTGTTAAAGAGGTTATCAGTTCTATATGCACCGCACGATACACAGCACAAGTGTAGAGAACTATGCAGGCTTTCGTTCCGTCTCTCAAGTATAACGGTCCAGCAAGATCTGTTCCTGTGATTTCGAATATTGTTGCATCTCTAACTCTATCCTCAGGTAAAGGCGGGCATTTTGGTTCTGAATGGGTCACAGTGAATCGTTTGCATCGTACACATGTCGAGATAGCTTTTCTAACCGTTTTCCGGTTCTGGAGAATCCAATAGTTTTCTCTGAGATGATTCATCAGCGCCTGAACTCCAGCATGTCTAAGTTCTTGATGTTTACTTTCTATGAGCATGTTTACGATTCTGTGTTGCGATGGCAAAATTATTGGCAATCGAAAATTCTTGTTATCTTTCCTTCTAAAAATTCTTGTTTCTACTCTCAGGAGACCATTTTTATCAATCACGGGATTAAGTTGTCTAATTCATTGTTCATAGATTCCTTCTGGAAATGATTCTCGTTGTACCATCTTTAGTAAACTTTTTTCCGCATTTTTCATCTCCTGTACACTTAGATTTCCTTTTTGTTTAGAATTTTTAGACTTTGAATTCAAGTCGAACCTATAAATCCATCCAATGATTCTAATGAGTCTCGGATAATTTGAGTATCTGTGAAACATATCTTCGCTTTCCACATTGACTTGGGTATTTATCACAGCACTCCTTCACTTTTCTCGAGGAATTTCTCCATCATTAAAAACTAAATCAAATTGTCGCCATTCGTCTTCATTCTTCTTTAACCGAATCGGGTTCTCCCACCATTTCATTTTCAGCAGCTGTTTAGCTGGCTGGCTCCTGGAAAGAAGGTCGTCTGGATTCTCAACCCTTTTTGCTTCTTGAAAGTCTTCTAGATCAGAAGAAAGCAACTGGTTAGCTCGGCCTTCTTGCTCAGGATCAGAGATGGATAAATTTTCATCTAAATGCTTGGGATCAGAGATGGGTAAATTTTCATCTAAATGCTCAACACTGGCATCCTTTTGTTGCTCAACAGATTGAACTATTTCCTCTTTAGAAGGCGTATCATTTTCTTTATCTTCTTCCTCATCTATACTTTCTTCTTTCTCATTTATATTTTCTTCTTTCACATCTGTTTCTGTTTTAGTATCCATCAATTCTTCGGCAGGAGTAACAGGTTTTGCATTTTCTTCTGAAGCATTCTCTTCATTTGATTGCACTGCATCTACTTCCACCGGATCTTCATTAGTGGTCTTTTCATCTTTTTTAGATTCAGAGCCATTTTTATTTCCTTTTCTTCCATGTCTTTTTTAGCGATCGGACCAGTAATACCTATTGCATCTAAGTTCCACATTTCTGGACTGGTAAAATCTTTCATAAATAAATTTGTTACCACCATTGTAGAATTGTTATCAGGATCATCAATTGGCATCTTCCCCATCAAGGTCCATCCAAGATGAGTTCCGAGAGCTACGAGTCCACACGGCAGAACTATGACTCTTCCATTGAGAAGTTTACCGGATACATCGGCTCCAATTAACAGGTCTATGTCTTCGGATTCTGTTTCTTTTGGAATCAATTGATCTGTCAAAATTATATTTCTTTTATTCAATTCTTGCGCACACATGGATCTAACTTCAAAGTTGGTATTTTATAACATATTTTTTCTTGGTCAAGTACCTCAAAATTGCAGTGATATTCTTTGTTAATACTGCTGACTAATACTCTGTGTCGGTAATATTTTTCTATGTGTTCTTTACCACCAAACAAATTATGTATAACTTTCTCTTCTTTAAGACGATCATATTGCATTTCTTTAGCGACTCGTTTACTCAGATATGACCGTTGGGAGCCAGAATCAATAAGACATCTCACGATTTTCTCTCCCTTGTTGCCTCGTAGTCTGACGTACAAAGTCTGTAACAGAATGTTCGGACTACAAGTGTGGTTACTTAGCACTGTGTCATTCATAGCATTTTGACCATCATTCTCTTTCAGCACGTCTGTTTTCAATTTATCGCGCTCTTGGTGTTTTTTTCGTTGCACATTATAGTTGCATGTTTTCGATTACATCGCTCACAATTAATTCTTACTTTACACGTTCAAGTTCTATGACCCACTTTAAGGCAGCAAAAACAATATCATCTAAATTCATTTTCAGCACATATCGGCAAGCAGATGATTCATGATTTTTCTTCTCACAAAATACACACGTGTTCAAATTTGTGGAACCAAAAAGTCCGACTGCAGTTGGAATCTTCTCTTCTTCCCCTCTACTCTCGGGCGAGGTGGTGAGGAATGTTTCTTCATTCGCTTCGAGTCGAAGCTGAAACTTTCTTTTGCTAAGGAAATTTTTTCTTCCCCTTCAACCTCTGTTTTCAAAATATTCATTAGAGAGGTCAATTTATTTAATTCCTGAGTATTTTCATTTTTTAAAATCATGCTTTTTTCCCATATTCTAATAATATCTTCTGGTAAACAACTTTCAACTAATGGATACAAAATCGAAGCATATTTGTCGGAAGTAACACCCAGGGAATTTAATACTTGGATATGTGATTATTTTTTATCATATAACTTGGCCAGGTGCATCTTCTTTTGACCCATTGAATTCGTCAGCACTAGACTCAATAATTCTCTTATATAAACTTCAATGAGCAAGTCTTCCCTACCAAATCTGGCAGTTAAGCATTCAATTGCTTGTTCGTAATTTTCCGCAGATGGGGGAAACGAATCAACGAGTTCCCTGGCACGGGAGCCTTCTACAGTAGCTTGAGTTAAATAAATAAATTTATCTTCAGGTGCTATATTTACGTCTTCATGAATTTTTCTGAACTGACTCCAAAAACCGAGCCACTCCTTAATATCTCCATTAAATTTTTTCAACTCTACTAGCGGTAACTTAAATAGGCGTTTATTTAACTCCGTTTCAGTCACAACAATTGAAATTTCATTATTAGTACTGCACAGCATTTTATCAGCTTTCGTTCTAAGTCGTAAGAATTTTTCTTTGTATGACTCATACACATTGTATTCAACATCAGAATTTTCTTGAGTACAATCAGAATCATTAGCTAATATTTCATGAATTTCTTTTTCTTTCATATCAAGTGCACACCATTTCTCACTCAACTGGTTAATTAAGACTTCTATTTCATCATGACTACAATCTGTAGCTTTTAAATACTCTTCCAGTTGGTTAGCGATTCTCGAAAAACCACTTCATAATGGAGTGCGTAATTTCTTCAAACTTTCCATCATTTATATTAAGAAAAAACTATCTTGATCAAATACTATTAGTTTTTAACTTAATTCAATATAGTTGCAAACGCCCATCCGTTGGCGCCAAAAAATGTAATAATTGGTATCTTAAGTTTAAATTTCAGGTAAAAATCTTACCATTTTCCGATTCTTTCGGGCGTTTGCATCTTTTGACTTCATGGAGAGTTACTAAAATTGACTAAAAAAAATCACAGTACTATCAAACAAAAAAAAAATTTCAATATATTAACAATATTTACAAATTCAGAGAACAAGCTTTGCAAATCGGACTGTATTAAAAAAAATCATTTTCGTTGTTCTAACTATTCTATTTATTTTTTATCTCAATCAGTTCACTTCAAATCAGAAAAGCGGTGGGCGGAAGGAAAAGTTCAAAAAATAAAAGTTCAAGGCTAACCTTGATCGCGACAATTATCAACATTTTAATAAATTGAATTAAATATGAAGATAAACTAAGATGCATTTTAAAATGTAGAAAATAGAAAAATCGCTTTAGTAAGAAAGAAACCAACTTATTAATGAATTAAATGAAGTTTTAATGCATTAGGTAAATTAATTTATCTTTCTTAGTGTAAAGATCTGTACGAATTAAGGAGGCACATTTATGCCAATGGAACTGATCGCCATGCACTGAGAAAACTGCTGCAAAGAGTTTTTCAGCCTTGTAAATGCTCAAAATTGAGTGATGACTCGTCAAAAGTAGTAAGTTTCTTTTGAAGACTTTGACAATTCAAATGTTTTTAATGTTGCATATGTATTTTTCCGATTATAATTTTTTAACACTTAAATTGTCTTTGTTTATTTTGAACATTTTCTTTTAAAATTTTATCCATTTATATTTCTCTTCTAACTATTGTGTATTTTATGTCATTTAATAAGCTTTAAATTTTAATGTTTTCTTATTTGAGTTTTTGAAAAACTTGGAGGGGTTTTTTGCTTGTTTTCTACACATCTGGTCTATTGAAATTTGACTGTATTTATATTCAGCTTCTTTTCTGTAATTTTTTTAAGAGCAAATGAAGTTAATAGTATTTTGATTAGAGTATTATAATCAATGTTGAAAATGGAAATCAAAAAAATTTCTATCTCTTGAACCTGGTAGCAGAAACAGCGCAACGCTATGACCTGCCTCACAGATTCTTGACAAAGTCTGCAGATTATTTTTAGTTGGAAGAAGTAAAAAGCTTTAAAGTTTTAAAGGAAAAAAATCTTAAATTTCAGCTAAAATAAATCTATATTTTTCTTTATGTAAGCCACTGGTAGTATGTACTTGCATTAGCTTCCTATTTTAAAGAATTTCTTGGTGCCAATTCAAATTTTTCGATTAATCTAATGACAATTACTTTGCAGACTTTTTAACTTTTGATCTGCATCGCAGACTGCTAAAAAAAATCCTGTTACTCGACTCTTGACTATCTACAGTTTAAAGTTCAGCTTTTCAATATGCTATGAAATGCATAATGCGGTTTGAAAACTGATATTTGGGTTTATTTCAGTTGAGTAATACTTCATAACAAGTTGAAAGTACTTATAATTTTATCTTTTTTTTTTTCATCTAGGAAAATGTAGAAAATCAGGCAAAGTGTTCTGTTGAATGTCCAAAGCATGAAGTTGCATTTTCAATTAGTGATACTGTACAAGAACTTGACATGAAAGAAGAAAGTAAGAAATAGCTTTAGTTATCATTTTTCCTACTCAGAAAGAAAGTACATAATTTTGTTGAATATTAAATTGTATAACAAGAGGGCTCCATCCCTTGCTCACTGCACTCGCCAGTTTTTTGGAACTGTGGCATTCTTGATAGTTCACTATAGCAACAAGTTGGCTCAGTTAAACTGAAAATTCTAAAGTAAACCAGATGAAGATAAAATTATGTGCTTGGAAGCATTTATTAGAAATATACCTTTTATCTACTGTATGCTGCAAAAGATGAAAATGATGTAAAAGATGGCATCAAACTGAAGCTATGTGTGCAGAAACAAAACAGTCTCTACTTATGTACAGAGGCATACCAAATATTTTCAGTTTTTCTAATGTGGCTGCGTTAGAGGCCCCACCAGATGGAGACACCTGGGCTCTATTGGATGCAAAACTGGACTAGGAATATAATTTTGCCAGGAGCGCCCTAAGCCAGACGAGTACTCAAGGTGTGTTTTACATGCCACATAATCATACGACATGGACACTGTCGATTTTCTGAATCTTGAGAATCCACTGACTGGAGCCAGGATTTAACATGTGTCTTTTTGCGTATGAGACCAATGCGTAACCACTACACTACTCTGTCTGCAGATTTTCAGTAAGCAAGAACAAACAAAAATTTCGGCCTTTTCTGTTGAACAAAATGCAGTGCAGCCAAGATAAAAATTATAAAAATATACAGTAAAACCTGTGAAGTTGACCACCCTTGTAAGTTGACCACCTGTCTAAGTTGACCACTTTTTTCAGCCACGGAATTAGCCCTTATCATATAAATCAACCTCTGTAAGTTGACCACCTGTTTAAGTTGACCACTAAAGTAGTGCACCGCAGATGGTCAACTTACACAGGTTTCACTGTATATACAAAGGTTGCGTGTTCATATCACATCCGGGTCGCCACTTTAGTTACCACTTTGATGGTGGCGTAAGTACACCACTTTTGTGCCAGGGAACACTTCTTAAAAGATGTCGAAACATTCTTGATGTAAAACGCTAAAAAATATTTAAATTTAGTAAGAACAATGTTAAAAACATTGAGAACACTTAAATTGTAGCCACGAACATCACAAATTAACATGTCATTCTGCATGAGCGCCAAAGGCACGACCAACAAGCAAAACCTGCCAAGAGGAACCGTGACTGACAATTCAATGGCGGTTGTTCATGTGCCGCATTGCTGAGTGGAAATTAAAGTTTGTATTCTTGGTAGAAGTTAAAGTTCATATTTCTGCAGAAAGTTTAAGTTTATAATTTTGAGTCCACCACAATCTTTTTAAAATAGTCTTTCAAAAAAAATTTCCTTTTAACATTAAATATTTGATATTTATTTTTTGTAGCACTTTTCTTATTACTAGTAATACTTATAACTTCTAACTAGTTGAACACTTCTTGAGATGTCCTTAACCTACATCTTTATCCTTTTTTTTACTACATTTCTTTAATACATAATGAATTTAAAAACAAATTAGGCTTAAAATCAGCATCTTATTTAATTACATGATGTATAAATATATAAGTTAAAATAAAAAAAATCTTTTTAGGTTGATAAATAGATACAAATTTGCCTTAATTAAACATCCTAGAATTGAGAGTTAAACCTTAAATGTTTATTTTAATTGAACACTCACAAATTGAATCAGGAACTTTATTTCCTAAAATGCAAGGGACGGGAGCGCTTTCATCACACTACTTAAAATGTGCATCCTATCAGTATGTTTTAAAATTATTGCTGTCTTTATACTAGAGAGGCCATCCATATTTAAATTATGATTCTGCACTCTTTAGTATGTTATAGCCAGGTAGGCAATTACTTTTAAAATATTCCTGATCAGTCTAAATTTCAGGGATTGATCCTATAAATTTTGTGTTTTAAAATGTTAGTAAAATTATGTTTAAAATTGAAAATAAAAAAGATACTTTTTCACATGAAATAACTATTAATGTTTTTCTCTAGATATATTGACACTGCTTTGTTATTTGGAGTTATATTCTGGCAAGTGGCTTGAGATTCAACCATATACTTATTCAACTTGCACAATCAGATGTTATGGTGGACCAAAGCAGATGCATTCAATAGCATGTAAAGTATGTTTTTTTAAGCATTTACTTTGTTTCAATGTGAATTTATACTGATCTAACTTAAACGCGATAATAACTTGTTCTCAGGTCTGAATTACAAGAAATCAATCAATACTAGAGGGTTTTTATTTTATTTTTTCAGCACATTAATATGAAAAAAATCATTAATGTATTAGTTATCATGTCCGGTGCACCCCAAACTTAAATTTTTGGGAGGGTAAAAATCCTCAATATTTGCCAAATGTAACTCCAATACCAATGGAGGGCCATTGTAGGGGATAATGTTAGGTGGGAAAGACTTCAAGAGACAGTCTTGGCCTGCAACAAGCTGTAGCACCAGCGAAGAAGAAGAACTCCAATATTTGCAAAATGATAAAATATGTGTATGCATAGATAAGTACCTCAAGTACATCTAATAAAAAGTGACATTTGGACATTTAAAAGCGGCAGTTTTACAATCATGTTCCCAAATTTGCGAATCGTCAGACAAAATTTACCGAATAAGGAAATTTTTGGAAGATCACATTGACCTCCCATCATGGTGCCGCTGCATGCCATCATCACAGGAGGCAATATGTTATAAAGGGTGTTTTTTTTTAGAGGTAGAGAACTTTAGGTTCAAATAAAACACAGTTAAATGTTGTTAATTGCCATGAATGTTGCTTTATTCGAAAGATGATTCTTTGCCATTTCTGGCATATGGCTACCTCGGCTGGCTCGGAGAAAGTCCAATTGGAAAGTTTGATTTTCTCACTTTTTGTTGCAATAGAGGCCGTAGTCAATAGAGACCTTTTGCTTACTCACATGCCCAATGATTTGATGTATTGTATTATTTATAAAATATGTCCATTGCTGGGATTTATTACGAATTTTTCTCAATAACATCACTACTGGTGTGACATTCAAACACCAAACATGCAGTCTTAGACTAAATGTGATGGTTCATCTACCCTGCATACATAACAATCTATTTTAATTGCTCTCTTTTTTTTACAATTTAGAGTCCTTCAGTGGCAACAGCCATTGCTTTGGATGAAAGGCGAGGCAAAAAATTTGAGAAGACTTCTCATTACCAGTTTCCAGTAGTCCAGGTTGCATCTTTCATGGGTCTCAAATCTTCAGCTGTCAAAAGGGAACTAAAGGGCTTAGCATGGAATGGTTAGTTTTTATTGTTCGTACTGTATTCAGAACTTTTGGAGTCTCTCATAGTTATGCACATCTAACCACAGTTTCGAAATTCATATTGCATCTGTTAACATGATATTAGGATCTTACTAATTGCATAGTAAAATCGTTACCTTGCATGACAATAGGTTGTCTACCACAGCCACTAATGAATTCTAATTTAATCATTTTTGAAAAATTATTCAGCACCATATATTACAATGTTCATATTGTCGTTTATTGAGGCCAAAGCTCTGTAATTTCTGGCTTTTATTGTAATATGCGTAAACATGACATTATTGCAACTAAGAATGAAAATTTTACTTTCTTCAATTATTATAGTTAAATTATATATACAGTAGACCCTCGTTTTACACAGGGGTTACGTTCCTCGGAAATGACGCATAAATCAAAACCGCGTAAATTAAGACAATATTTGTGCTAAAATAGGGCTGGGTTCTGTAGATAAAAAAAAAACTTCATTCTAGTGATGACTAATTGTATAGTAAGTTTGATGTGTACTTATATTGATTTCTATGTACAACCTGCATAAAGAAAACACAAACTAATTTAATGTTTATGAAAAGGAGCTGGCTACAATAATCTTTTCGTGGTCAAGAATTTTTCTCACTAGTTTGCAGAGCATTAATGCATCCATGATCATATTCCATGATAGAATCTTCCTTCCATGATAGAATCTTCCTTCCATAACAAATCAGAAAAATCATTTCTATTGTCGAGGAATGGCTAAAAATTTTCAATGTGAAAGTTTTTGGTTGTGCGTCACCGACGTCGATATCCTCGTTGCTTTTCTCCTCCTTTGTCACTCCTAAAAGCTCTTCTTCCAGTGAGTTCTGAACTGTGTGAGTTTAATAACTTTACTTCTGGAAAGAACCCTGGAACCAATCGCATAAATTGTCTCCAGTGGCCCAAGCTTGATTATTAACATGCCAAAATGCAGTTCATTATGTGTAATCTGCAACCATTAGGAGTTTAGATTTTGCAAGAGGGAAAAATTTTATCTGTTTGCATTGCTGCATTCGCATAAAACAGAAACTCATTCGCGTAAAATAAAATAAAGGTGTCAAATCTTAAACCTCATGTAATCGAAACCACGTAAAATAAACGTGCGTAAAACAAGGATCAACTGTAAAACCTCGTTAGGTCGTCCCTCAAGGGACCAAATTTTTTTTTCCACTTATGCAGAGTGACTACTTATGTAGAGTAAGAAATTCAGGGAGGGAAAAAAAACTCCTAACAAATAACTGAAATACTTTCATGAAAGCTACAGAATTCAGTGAGAAAATCAATAGCCAATGAAATCAATGTCTATAAATTAGTGGAAACTTAAAAAAGCATAAAAAAGGAAATTAAAAACCCGTTATAGTTTCCACGTTTTATTTTCTCTTACTTATACATTACATAATATTACTAATAGCTTATTTTAATGTACTTACATTACATTAAAACAATCCATCAATGTTGACTGATGAAGTTGTTAATTACTGAAAGTAACTCTCTTCTAACCTACTTCAAGCTTTAAATTCTGTGTCTGTTGTACCTTGAACAGATGTTAAATACTGACATTCTCCAAGTATTAGATTTTGTCTGTCTTGCTAGGTGGAGTTTGATTCATATTCTCAACACTAGGCAGAGTCAGAAGAAGAAGTATGCTTCAAATAACCACAAGAGAGGTGCAAGATTTCAAGGAAAAATGACACACAGCATTTCAACTAAGTCCAACGCTATTTTCTAAGATCCAAGAAAGTTTTTGAGTGACTAGTTAACCGGGGTAAAATTAAATTTGGTGACCAGTAAAGGATGATCAAATTACATTACTGTGAATGAGAACTTGTCGGGACCAAAGGAAAAGGACGACTTAAACGGAGTGACCACTTATCCGGTTGACTACTTATTGAGGTTTTACTGTATATATATGTGTGTGTGTGTCTATGTGATACATTCGCAGCCATTATTTTTATTTTTTTCTAACTTATTTGTAACGTTTATTGTTCACTAATGTTATATTAATATTTTTAGGAACAGGCAAGAATACTGAATGTGATAATTTGCTTCAAATATTTTCATTCTCTTTGCCTGTTATTTTCAAATTCCTGGATTTAAAATAGTTTAAAGAATTAAAACCTTGTTTTTTTTTTTTTCTTTTTATGAGATCATTTTATTGAAAGCTTTAAACCTTTTCAGTTTTTAGGTAGGCAAAGTATTGATCCAAAGTTACTGAAAACGGCTTAAAATATACCTATATAATGTATATTTTCTAGAACAAAAACGTAAGACTGGAGTCCTGGTGGAGTTCTCTGACCTTGCATTTCATGTCCTTGCCCCTGGGAATCTCTCAGAAGATGAGCTTGACTCTATTCTTGATTATCTGCAAAAGAAAGTTATGACATCAGAGAAGCAAGAACTGGAAAATCTCAATTCTCTGTTTTCAGTTTTTCAGAAGTAAAATTTACCTGGAATTATTAAATTGTTTTCAATAAGTTTTTTTTTTTTACTGTAGTACTACTTTGAACAGCTAATATGTGATGTATATGCTACATTGAATTGACACAATTTTTATTCATTTCCTTCAAGCCATTAGAAAAGTATTTAGCTATATGAGCAGAAATTTGTAGTGTAATGGTGTCTAGTGGTGTAGTGAAGGGGTGAAGAAAAGGAATCATACCCCTAGAATCACTTTCTCTGCATTACACTTTACACCTTAGGAACACCCCTTGAAGCACTAGTAATTATATACAGTAACCCCTCATTATATCCCGCTTGTCAAGAGACAACAAAAAAACACGATATATCCAAAGATATATCCAAAACCGTGATATAACCAAACTCATAAAAATTGATGATTCGGCTATTGTTCAAGTTGATGAAATGTGCTCCTACGAAAAGATTATTTAATTGTCATATTAAAACGATTTTCTTTATATGAACATAAGAAAATTAGCTTATCAATTGAGGCATTGAGAAGCAAAGGGATGTAAATGGATGTTTTCAAGTTCTGATTAAAAAGTGTTTAAAGTTCAGATCCTAAGTGGGCTTTCATTGATTTTTTTCCTAATGCTATCCCATGCCCTAAAGCATGGGAGAGGTTCTCTTATCATTTGTACTGGTTTTCTGAAACATTTTAATTTTGTCACTTACATCCCTTTGCTTCTCACTACCTCAATTGTTTTAAAATTAAAAAAAAAAATATTTCTGATGTTTTATGGTACAAATTGAAAGTTTCAGCTTGAATTGCAACAAATTTGATGTATGAAAAACATACTAGTTTTGTTCGTTGCTTTAGAAAAGAAAAAAATACTTTGTATGTGAAATATTACATTTTATTTTCTGCAATTTCTAATGTACAACAACTTTTTTAGCATAATTTGTTGAGAGACAAAGGAAAAGTGCAATATATCCGAATGAGTGACATAACAAGGGGTTACTGTATCTACGAGTTGTCAGTGAATGTTTCCCCACTATGAAAGTTTTCACTATGTCATTGGTGTAGTCAAAATAACCTGTTGATTCATAAAATTTAAGAAAGCAATTTAACTAATCTACAGTATTTTTGAAATTGGAAGAGTTCTATCATATGTTAATTCTCAAAGGGGAAAATGACTCTGCATCCATTCTTTTGTTTATTCCTGGAATCTCTTCACCAAAGGGAAATCATGAACATTTTCAGTCTCTAATAAGAAGCTTGAAAAAGTGAATTTCTTTTCCATTTGCCTGCTGCATAATGCTTGTCCAAATACAATTCAATCTCCATAAAAAGAGCGAGATCATTTTTAGCCTACTTTCTCAGTAAAAGTCAGAGAAAGAAGAAAAAAGCATGAAAGGCTTTATGCGTCTTGAAAATATGGCAAAAAACAAAAAAAAATTTACAAAAAGGAAAAAAATAATTAAATAAATATCGAAATTGGAAATCGAATTAAAAATTGGAAGGTAGGATAGTGAGATGGGGAAAAATGTCTGTTGGTCTGTCTGTCTGCCCCTCCCTTCCCCTAATAACTTTTGAGTGAATAGTCCGATTCGAACATTTTTTTTTAAATTGTTTGAAAGGGCTCAGCAAGGACACCTCATTCCTATATTTCACTTTTTCATTTGAACTATTTTTCGCTTAATTTTGAACAAACAGTTTTAAAAAATTTAACATTAGCGGCTATGGGGAAATTTGAGGCAATCCCGAACTTAGAGGTGAATTTGCTTCAAACTTTGTAGGAAAAAACTTTTGATGAAAAACTTGTATATAAAATATCTTTTTGATTTGAACAATTTTCTGTTCAATTTTGAACGGTTCAAATCCCTTAAGATTAGCGCCTACGGGGAAACTGAAAGTCAACGTAGATTCCGTACTTGAAGGCAGATTTACTTCAAAGAAATTTTGTTGGAAACAGCTCTTGACGACAAACTTCCGACTCCAACTCCAAGAATTTTGGGGCTACTGACTCCAATTCCTGTGCTCGATAATTAATTGGACTCTGACTTCGTAGCTTTGGCAAAAATTTATGCACAGAGGAAAAATGACAGACTCTGATTTTTGGATATTGGACTCTGACTCCTTTATCACAAAATAAGTCCTAATCTGACTCCGCAAACATTGGCAGAGTTGCAAACTCTTAGGGAAATGACCGATTCAAACTCAGAGTCTTTGAATTAAATACCTTCGGCTCCCGAATCTCACACTTTTATAACAAAATGAGATTGACTCTGACTCTGCAGCCATGGTTTGTACTGAAATAATTTATTTTTATGAGCTTCTTACTTTTAATTATTTTTTTACTTTTTGAATGCGGTGTTAAAGATTATTTTTTAATAGAAAAAAGTGTATTAGCTGCTTTGTTTAAAAGGTGCTGCTATTTTATTTGTAAATTTTTTTACGCATCTAATTTGTTTACGCATCTAATTAAGTGAGAAATATTTTATTCCTAGAAATCAGCTTAAAATATTAAAAAATTATGTTTGAAACAATCTGTGATTTTAACTTTATTTGAGAATATTGATCAGATACTAGAAAGTAGAAATGGGTATACGGGAAAATAGGCTCGTTTAGCTCTAGACGGAACTTCTTGTTTGTCATTCAGAACATCCTCGAACACCAAATTTTTCTTGGTCTTGTCTCTCTGTCCAGTTATCATCTAATTACTATGTAATATCCTTTTTAACTTTGTCATTATTAAAAAATTAATAGATACATTTATACTGCATAAAAAAAGATAATAATACAATGTTGATAACTACAAATTTGTAGGAAGTTGCAGTTTTGTCAGATGTCTTTTAATCCATAAGCTAACTTCTTTTGCATTGGTTCTTTATTACCCTGAAACATGTGTCTGTAGTTTTTTACAAAATGTGCGCTTATTAATGTTGCTATTGTCCAATATTTCCAATGGTAATGGCATTTGCCAGTTGTACTGCCACATGAAAGAATAGTTAGCAGTTCCTGAGAAATGCAACAGGCCTGCAAATTGCATTTTTGAAGTTTTAGGTATCAATATGATCCTTAGCATAGGAGTAAAACCCCAAACATGGCTATTTTTTTTTTTTTTTTTTTTGGAAGCATGAGTCAGTGGCGACAATATTATCTGTCCACATTGCTTTCAAATACTTTATGAATACAATGTAAATTTTGTAAACTTCTTGATTCATTTCAGTTTTAGAATTAATTAGTAATGTTTATGCCCAATTGCTTATTAAGTGCTTTATTGCTGATCGATTAGAGTAAGTGGGGGCACAGGCTACTCCTTAGAAATGAGAACTTCCTTGCTTTTATTGCTTTTTTCTTTGCAAAAATGTATAAAAATTTCTTTTCCAGCCATTAATGAATAAGTTATTAAAAATGTCAAATTTTAATATTTCTAATCTGTACTGAAATCTGTTTCCATGGGGAAAATATTCTGCTAAACCATGTAGAAAATTTTTTAGGCCCCCCCCCCTTAAATTTTGCATGTGGGCGCCCTTGATCTACGCCCAAGCAATTTAAAAAAATTTAACACCCAATACCCTAGGTTCCTCAGCATGTCCCCCCCCCCCCCCCAAAAAAAAAGCAGCCTGTATCCACCTTTGGCATGAGTTGCGTGTTTTCTTTAGTAAACGCAATGCTGAATACGCAAAATTTGAATTTACTAATTTAGTTAAGTTTAATTCTTATCATGGGAAGATTTACAGTTTCAGAAAATTAATCAAAAAGAGAAAAAAACTTATTTGATCATGAACTTTAGTAATATGTGTATTTTTTTCTATACAGGAAAAAAGGATTCACGTTTTCTTAGCCTGTTGATCTTTCTGTAATAAATTAGCTAAATTGCCAAAAAAAAAACTGAAAAGTCAGAATCAAGTCAAAAGTTAAATGCAAGACAAAAATAAGTTGAACATAATATACTTCCCAGAAAGTTAAAAATTATCATTGCATTCATTTTGTCATATTCTTACATCCAAACAATTTTTGCATGCAGGTATTCCAGCGCTCATTATTGGTCATGCTGCGACGAAGCAAATTTAGAACTAAGTCAGAAGATTAAAGAAGCTGTAAACACATATTTTACAAGAGATGAAGTACCACTTGATGATATGTTAGATTCTACTTTTACAGAAAATGAGCCTCCAGAGGTATAAAAAATTGTCACTCTTGTTCAAACATTTCTATGTACATTCAAGTCTTTGGGTTTGACTCAAAATTTTCATTAAGAAATATGCATAATAAATAAAAGTCATTTGGGATAACTTTAAGCCTTGTCTGTTAACTTTGTACCAATTCAGGTTTTTTAGTATAGAGACCCTGATTAAGGCATGGGCCTACAGACCCATGCCTAAATGAGGGCCAAAATTTTATATGTAATATTGCATTTATCGAGTTTTAAATATAAAATCACTAAAAACAAAATGTGTTAAAATGTTTTTTCCTTTTTTTGAGATATCACGATTGCTTATTGTTTTCATTTGACTGTTTTGGCGTCCTATCATTTTATTTTCCCACCCTCTGCAGCACCACTGTCGACTGGCCTCACGATGCTGCTCCTCTAGCGAAAACCGTCTCCAGGTTGCGCCTATATCCTACACACATCTGCAGACACACATACATACACACACCTGTACAAACACACTCATGCCTGCACACAGACACAACACACATGCCTACAGACACACACACCTACAGACACATATGCACACACACTCATGCCTGCATACAGACACAAACACACACGCATACATAAAAATTCCTATACACACACATACCCACACACTCATGTCTGGGCGCAAAAACACACCTCTACATACACACACACACACTCGTGATTAGCGAAAAACATAATTTGAATTCAAGAAGCCAAAATTCAAATTAATTTATCTTTTTTTTCTGTATTATTTTTGGTTTAAATTAAACATTCAGAACAAAATTTCATTTAATACTAGCTGCGTGCCCGGCGTTGTACGGGCTACTTAAAAAATGAAAGAGATGTCCAATTGATATTTTTGTATTACTCTGACATCAGTTTCTAAAGCGCTAAGGAGTAAATAAATACGCGTAATGCAAGGTTTGCAAAACACCAGTAGTTTTTGGCAAAAATCTCTTTAACGTTAATCATAGTTATCAATGATACAAGTTATGAGTATTTGAGTATTTTCAATTAGCACAAAAGATGAAAATATATGCATTATCAACTATAATCTGTGCTCACTTTAAAATGAATTACATCTGATAGACTATATCTGAAATATTTATGTACAATTACAATCAGCTTTTTACATAAAATGACACGCACTTTTTTTTTGATTACGTGAAACTAAAGCACCAAACTAAATAAATACCAATCAGCATTAATTTAATACCAAGTCATCAGATTCCAAATTAGCTTTAGTTAAAATCCTTAAAAACAATCTTTTTTGTTCAACTCTGTTTCAAAAGAAATCCAAACAATCTTAATTTAACATGTTCTTTTAACGATACAAACTTTATTTCAAAAATAGAAACAGGAAGGAAAAAGATTTATTACAATTCGAAAACTCATCCATGTGATGGGAAAAAGTCCAACAAAATAAACACAATTAGTCACACATCCTAAATGTACCAAAATATGAGGCCGGTGAATGATAAACTTAACACTACAGTCAATAAACATAACTAAAGAAACAACTTTCATATGCTGAAAAGAGTTAAGAACGTTGAATGTAAAAAATAAAAGAAAGACAGACGATTAAATAAAGGCTCCGAATAAAATAATGTCCGAATAGAGCAACCAATTTTAAACTAATTTAAAATGAAATTTCTAGATAGAAATGTTGTTTTAAGACTTGTACAGCAGCCAAAAAAAATCTCTTTTAAAAGAATTATTAGAATTTTACTTGCTTACCCATATGCAAAATGGCAACAGGAAAGAAATAAAAAATCCTTAATAACGTTATGTTAATTAACGTTTTAATTATCTCCGCTAATTAAAGTCGCACAATTACAAGATCGGTTCTATTGTTTTCTTTGGAAAATTTCGAATTGATCGGTATCTCGTTTGACTCTCGATTCGCAGAGGTTCTCGACAAGATCGATCTTCAGACAGACAGACAGACGGACGCGAACAGATTTTAATATTATAGTGGACTAGAGGACTTTCCTGCTGCATGCTTTGCTCGCAGGTGGCGCGTTCGCCACCTGGCGTTGGCTAAAATTTTGCACACTTTCATAAATTTCAAAACATTATTAGTTTTCTCACAGCAATATTTCAATGCTGTTACAAAATAAACAAGAAAATGCAAAAAGTTTTCTTGTGGATGCAAATGCTTCCTGTTGTGTTAGAGTAACGACACCAGTAACAAATATGCTTAAGACATCGCTCTCAGATCAACTCAATTTTCTGAACCTTTTAATGTATTTAGAAATTTAAAACTATTTTTCTCACATGCAACTACATCTCATCTAACGTTTGGCTGCTTCTGGATCCTCTGAATTAGTTAATTCTATTTTTATTTGCTCAATTTCGAAAAAAGGTCCAACCCCCAGTAACAGACACTGACAATTCTGATGATACCTTGCAACAGATATGTTGAAGAAAGGATGAGTAATGAACAAAATTCCCTTTTTCTCTTCAAAATGTACAAAAGTTCTTTATTTTTCTATCTAAAACCTTGTTAAATTCATATGAACATGTAACACTGGCAGACCTTGTGATGGCTGTTCATAACTTCCCACTAATGCCTTGTAAATACCAACTGGCTCATAAAATTCACTCTGTTAACACTAGATGGTTGCACCGTATTCATGGGTCACAGCAACATCAGTTTTACCCGTGTAAAGTTCTTATTATTTAAATCCAAACTTACGACTGTCTGTTACTGGACCCTTGTCTGTTACTGGTGCCATTACCCTATATGTTTATAAAAAAGGAACAAATTCAATATTTTTAAGTTTACTACAGCTTGAGTAACAATTGCTTTTCAACTAGAAAATCATCTTCTTAATTTCTTTCTTTTGTGTATATTTTGCAGGACATGCTTTTGTATGCTAGATCACAAATACGGGACCTGATCTGCACCCATCGTGACCAGGAATTCTCCGGTCGAGCAATAGCTCGCATATTCCATGGAATTACAAGTCCTTGTTACCCATCTGAAATTTGGGGAAAAGTAAGAAAATTCTGGAGGAGCTTTCTTCATATTGACTTCAATATTTTGCACAAAATTGCCAATGAAGAACTTAAAACCTATAGATAATGGAAACTGTTTTTAGTTTTTATTTCCTGTCATTTTAAATGTCCATTCTTCACAAAATGTTCAACTGTAATTGTCATTGATTGTACAAACATACATAGATGTTTTTGTAAATGATCCAGTTTATTTTATAAATAACTTAAATTTTAAATTTGGTAGATGTTTTTATTTTAACTGTTATTTTAACTAGTCAGATGTTCATTGACAGATCTGATTTATAAAAGAAAAATTTTACAACTCGCTGATTTAAAACTGTTCAGTTGCTAGTATTTTTTTTTAAAAATACTTTAACATAGAACAATAATCAAAGGGAAAAAAAACATGCTGAAATTCTTAAATGCAGTAAACCCTCATTTTACGCGGTTTAAGATTTGACTTTTATTTTATTCTACGCGGATGAGTTTCAGTTTTACTCAGATGCGGCAATGCAAACAGATAAAATTTTCCCTTCTTTCAAAATTCAAACTCCTAAAGATTGCAGATTACGCGTAATCAGCTGCATTTTGACGTGTTAATAATCGAGCTTGGGCCACTGGAGACATTTTATGCGATTGGTTCCAGAGCTCTTTCCACAAGTAAAGTTAATAAACTCACACAGTTCAGAACTCACTAGAAGAAGAGCTTTTAGGAGTGACAAAGGAGGCCAAAATCAACAAGAATACTTTCGTCTTTAAATTCCATCATCTTTTCCTTTAATAATGTACTGATTAGTTTGATAATGCTTAAAGTATTCTTGACATTGGTGCCAAAACTCAGATGGATTTGAGCCGAAAAACAAATGTTGCTACTGTACTTTCTGATCATTTAGTTAGGAAAATCTAAAGCACCGAGAGAGAGAAACGGTCACATGGTTCAACTACGATGACAGAACACACGTTTTGCGTGAACCTTGCAGTACTTTACTTTAAAATATATCTCGGGACCTAAAATCGTTGGTTCTAAGAAATGAAAAGGCTTCTCTCTCTCTACGTTTAATTTGTTCTCAATTGACATATCACAGTAGGAAATTTCATTACAAAAAGCAGAGCTGGCTTTCTTATTGTCCTTTGGCAACGGGTTAAATATTTATTTCAATTCTCGCTCAACAATAGGTTAAATAAATATTAATCATTTGGGAGATATAACCATCCAATGTTTAAATTAATTAATGAATTAACAAAAACGTTTCCGATTTGATCCATTGCGCTTCGAAACCATGCTTACCACAACTTAATTACACACAAAAAATTTGATCAAAATCGGTTCAGCCGTTTAAAAGCCTTATGGTGACAAACGTCTGCACAGAAGATTTTTATATATTAAGATATACTCTATATACTCTCAACCTTTTTTTAGAGCTCAAGCTTCAAACATTTTCATATTACGACACATTATGTATATGATTGTATACACATATTGTGAGTAATGGATTACTGGGAGTATACCCTCAGAAAATTTGATGGGAACATCACTGGTCTGGACTATACGGGGGTGCCCCAAAACTTCCCAACAGAAAATTTGTTTAGGGACGTATGGGTTTCCTGGGATGATCTTTGTGGATGATAGTGTAAACCATTCCTTTACTCTGATTGAGTTCGTCATTGATTTCACGGGTCTCTTAATCTCTGGATTAGCTCGGATCATTTCATTAACGAAGACAATGGAATCAATGGTGATTGCAATGTTTGCTTGGCTCGGTCTCAGCAGATCTGATGTCGTTTGCCGCCCTTAATGGTACTACCGCGCTTTCTGATCTGCATCCGTGGATAGCACGACTTTCCTTTTGTACAATTTCCCCTACTGCAAACAGGTTTAACTGCTGAACGGCATTCGAGATGCATACCTCATACCACCCTTTATAAACTTGTGCACTGACATTCTAATTGAATCATTCATTCTGATGTTATTGCACTTGTCCACTTTTCATTTGGGCAACCCAAGGATTGCTCAAATGAAAATACAAGTCTAAAATATGATATTAAAATATAAATGAATTATATAAGTTAATATGATTTTATTGTTTTATTTTTTGCACGTAATTTTGTTTTTATGGAAAAGTATGCTAAAAATTACATCTACTTCATGAACAAAATCATTCCAAGCTCAGCTTGTCGTCATCAATTTAAGAGCCAGTTTTTATCAGAAACGGTTAGAAATGGGTGTTCTGATATACACCATTTTTGATTTTGGCTCAAATTTTTAAAGTGGATTTTTTTTTAAAGACTTTTGAAGACGCGTATTTTTTCTTTTCTTCGAAAAATTTTTTTGGAAACCTGTAAAAGTTCGTTAACCCTAGCGTCAATGACCAAACTTTTCCCTTACTTTCAATAACCGGTACCCATTTCCAATTTCGAAGATTTAGAGCAAAAAAATAATTTTTTTCTAACACTCTTCTATTTAATTAAAACATTTTTTTCCACCCTCATCTGGGGAAGTTTGTGTGTCCTGCTTCTACCAAAAAACGAATTGGCTTATTGTTTTCTAGCGTTTTATGCTTACGTTTCACGCTAAGTTGTCTGTTAGAAAAAAAATGTGTTTCTCTAGTTTTTTCGTAATACTGAATGTATTAGATTTCACACTTTGGTATTTCATTGTGAATTCGAAGTATTTTATTTATTTATACCAGTGATGTTCAACTTACAACCCGCGGACCACATGGGGCCCACGAAACTCATACCATATACCAGGCATCGCAGCGTTCCTATATTCCTATATTTTCCTATATTTCTGAAAAAGGTTCCTATTTTCCTATAATTCCTATATTTTCCTATATTTTCAGTTTCCGCTTCCTTTTTTTTTTTTTTTTTTTTACTTTTCCCCCGACTTTTTGCTACTGCATTTCCGCGAGCGACGCGCAGACGCCATTTTATCTAAGCAGGGCTCCCAAATGGTCCGCTTTTCCCGCCAAAGTTCGTTTTTTATGGTAGAGTCCGCTTTAGACCGCTTTTTAACATTTCAGTCTGATTAGTCCGCTTTTACATAGTTTTTACTTAAATATCACATTTTAAAAGTTTTTTCATTTCGTTAAAAGTTACTGTACACCCAAACACGCCGCCGCACAGTGGTCGATTTATTGAATCTAGCTGGACAAAAATCAAAATTGCATCATTGTTTTTTCGCGATAACTAATATTTTATTAGAAACTTAAATACCTATAAATCAGGGAAGCATGTCTAATTTGGACGGGAAGTTCCTGAATTTTTTCCTGTAGTGGGTTGAAGTTCGCATTTAGCAAAAGTGCATTTTGTGACCTTCTACATGGAAGATAATTGATTATCGTTAAAATTTGTGTGCCTAATTTTAAATTATTTATGTTTATATATTGTCATTGGGTTATCCAATGTTAATATTATTTATCAGTTTCATTAATTAAATGCGAGTTTTAGATGCATTTTTTTTCCAAGATAAAAAGTGACGAATAATACACCATTTCATCAAAAGTTATTCGAGCAGCAAAAAAATTCTCCACGAGCCTCCGCCTTCTAATTTAAGTTTTTATGTACCTGGTATATCTAAAAACATCTGGGCAAAATACTATAGCCGGATCTATCCGGCCATACGAGTATTATCAATTTTCATGAATCATGGTGCCAAAAACTTAATTTATATTCAATAAAGATGATCATGTTTGATTTCCTTTTCCCTTCAGTTAATGTTTTTTTTTAACTATCGTCTGCTGTTGAATGTCGTCTGCTGTTTATTTTTAAACCTTTTTTTTTTTTTTTTGCCTTTGGCAACTATAAGTAATTTTTATAACTATTCTACAGTTTTTTTTTTTTTTTTTTGGAATGCAGTGCAGATGGTAGTAATAACGTTCGCCTCTGCATATGTAAGTGAAACAAATATATTTTCCTATCATTAATACATGTGAATTTATGCTGATTTAATGGTTTCATTAAAAAAGCAAACTCTTTTTGATGTTTGGCTTCTAAATAAGGACTCGAATAGTGTATATAATTTTGTGATTGAAACTTTAAACTTGAATGACTGTAAGAATGATATTAAGCTAAGTGTTGTAAATACTGTAAATAATTTTTGTGTACATGTAAAAGACAAATGGAAGCGTTGCTCTTCGTCACAGAAAACTTTCTTGCCAAACCATTCTATTTGATTAAAAAGTGATATTATATTTGATGAAAGAGTTGTTAAAGAAGCTGTCATAAGACTTCCATGATCTTCAAAAATACAGCAAAATTTTGCAGCTCGCGATCGACCTACAACAACTTTTGAAAATTCAAGCCTTAAAACTAAAAAACGTAAAGTCGCATCTGTTATTCAAGATAGTAGTTCAGAGCAATTAGTTTTTCCCGCTCAAATTAGTCTTCGTTCTTCAGAAAAACGAAATGCTGCAGAACTCTTACAACAAGTAAATGTGTCACCAAAAAGAGCTACTAGAATTAAAACGGCTTTAAAAAGAATCGTAACAAATAAAGTGGTGAAACTAACTCCAGACCAAAAGCTTTAGCCTACTATGTAAATACAAAACTGACAAAAAGTCAGTACATTGAAACACACAAATTAGCTAAAAATCAGAATGCAAATATAGATCCATGTTATGAAAAAGTATTAGAATCAAAGAAAAAAAGTTATCCAGATGATATATATATATAACTGACATTTCTGCCGAAATAAATCTTCAGTCGCTTATAAATCATACAATATTGCGGCTTTTTCAAAGTGAATGTGAAAAATTCGAGGAACTTTTAACGGTAGATACTTCTTCCATAATATGATTTTTAAATGGGGATGTGACGGAGCTTCTGGACAAAGCACTTATAAACAGCAATAAGAAAGCACTGAAGTCTCTTACGATGATTCATCTGTGTTTACGATTTCATTAGTACCACTTCAATTAAAAAGTCAAGAAAAGGAGCTCTGGAAAAATCCTCGGCCATCTTCAACCAGATATTGCAGACCAATAAAAGTGATTTTTGAAAAAGAGACTCCAACATTAATCAAGAAAGAAGTTGATAAAATAGAATCTCAAATAGCAAGCCTTTGTCCTTCAAAAATAAAAATTAATGATAGAGAATTTTTGGTAGGACAATCATTGGTAATGACTATGGTTGATGGGAAAATGTGTAGCATTCTAAATGAACAATCTAATCAAAAATGTTACATTTGCGGAGCTTGTCCTAAAGAAATGAATGTGCTTGAGAACATACTCAAAAATCAATAGATCTTTAAAAATTCAGATTTGGATTATAAGGTTTACATGCTTGGATCAGATGCTTCAAATGTCTTCTTCATTTGTCATATAAACTTGAAGTGAAAAAATGGCAAGTAAGAAATTAAGAAGATAAGGAAACGGTAAAAAGGCGTAAAAAATATATTCAAGACAGATTTAGAAAAGAAATGGGCCTTTTGGTAGATAGACCGAAGCAAATTTCTGGAACAACAAATGACGGAAACAATGCTCGCAGATTTTTTGCTAATCCGACTTTGTCATCCGATATAACGGGATTAGACATTGGACTTGTACAGCGTTTTTCAATAATTTTACAAGCCGTTTCTAGTGAACAAGAAATAAATGAAGACGAATTTGAAAAGTTTACTTTTGACACTGCGAAACGGTATGTTCAACTATATAACTGGTATTTTTATGCCGGCTAGTGTGCATAAGTTGTTAATTCATGGAAGACAAATTATTGAGCATGCCATTCTACCAATAGGACAACTTTCTGAAGAAGCGCAAGAGGCTCGAAATAAAGATTTCAAAGCTTTCCGAGAACATTTCTTTCGAAAATGTTCAAGGCAAAAAACTTTGGAAGACATAATACATATGTTACTTATTATGTCTGACCCTTTAATTACAAAGCTAAGAAGCTACTCTAAAAAACATGAGAATTTACTATCTAAAGAAGCTGCATTGTTGTTGAGAAGCAATCAAAAGATAGACTACAGTTCCTCAGACAGTAGTTCTGCTGAAGATGACGAAAATTTTAGTTACTGACGCTTTTATTTTATGTAGTTTTATGTTTACTATCAATATAACGACCGAATTAAAGCTTTTAACTCGGTTTGACAAACCAAAGTATTTTTGTCCAGCTAGATTTGTGAAATCGACCACTGTGCGCCGCAGCGCGTGTTAAACCAAGTTCGTACGCCCATTAAAAAAACCTTGAAAGGTTATTGGAAAAAAAAGGTCTTTTTTTTTTTCAAGTGCTTGAAAACCTTGAAAATGTATGAAAAGTTTCTCTATTGCTTGAATTCTTTCAAAAATCATTGGATTGTGTTTCAATAGTGCAATTTTCTGAACATATATATATTCGGTTTGATTTATCGCGAAAAATTGCTTTCGTGTTTAAGGTTTCAATCCCTTTGCATCTTGTTAATATTTTGATGTTTTTACAATCCAAAGTGATTTTGACATGACCTTAGCTTAGCTTATTTTTCGTTTAATTTCAATATTAACGAAGGAATTATTTTGGAAACTATGGCAACATTGAACTTACTTGGATTTCGCGGAAAAATGCTTCTCGCGTTTGAAATTTCAATCCTTTTGCATCTTGTAAATATTTTGATGTGTTCCACAATTGGAAGTTATTTTAACATATGCTCCCTTAGTTTAGTTTATTTTTCGTTTAATTTTGGTAATTAAAGAAGGGAAAAATTTGGAAACCATGACAACATTGAACTTATTTGTACTTCGCGGAAAATTGCATCTCGCGTTTGAAATTTCAATCCTTTTGCATCTTGTGAACATTCTGATGTTTTTGACAATTGGAAGTTATTTTGACATATACTGATATAGATTAGCTTATTTTTCATTTAATTTCAATAATTAACGGAGGGATTATTTTGGAAGGCATGGCAACATTGTACTTACTCGGATTTCGCGGAAAAATGCTTCTCGCGTTTGAAATTTCAATCCTTTTGCATCTTGTAAATATTTTAATGTGTTCCACAATTGGAAGTTATTTTGAAATATGCTACGTTAGTTTAGCGTATGTTTCGTTTAATTTCAATAATTAACGAAGGAATTATTTTAGAAACCACGGTAACATTGAGCTTATTCGGACTTCGCGGAAAATTGCTTCTCGCGTTTGAAATTTCAATCCTTTTGCATCTTGTTAACATTTTGATGTATTTGACAATTGGAAGTATTTTGACATATGCTGCTATAGATTAGCTTATTTTTCATTTAATTTCAATAATTAACGAAGGAATTATTTTGGAACCCATGGTGACATTGAACTTACTCGGATTTCGCGGAAAAATGCTTCTCGCGTTTGAAATTTCAATCCTTTTGCATCTTGTAAATATTTTGATGTGTTCCACAATTGGAAGATATTTTAACATATGCTACCTTAGTTTAGCTTATTTTTCGTTAAATTTTAGTAATTAACGAAGGAAAAAATTTGGGAAACATGACAACATTGAGCTTATTCGGACTTCGCGGAAAATTGCATCTCGCGTTTGAAATTTCAATCCTTTTGCATCTTGTAAATATTTTGATGTTTTTGACAATTGGAAGTTATTTTGACATATGCTGCTATAGATTAGCTTATTTTTCATTTAATTTCAATAATTAACGAAGGAATTATTTTTGAAACCATGGCAACATTGAACTTACTCGGATTTCGCGGAAATTGACGAAGGAATTACTTCGGAAACCATGGTAACATTGAGCTTATTCGGACTTCGCAGAAAAATGCTTCTCGCGTTTGAAATTTCAATCCTTTTGCATCTTGTAAATATTTTAATGTGTTCCACAATTGGAAGTTATTCTGACATATGCTACTTTAGATTAGCTTATTTTTCATTTAATTTCAATAATTAACGAAGGAATTATTTTGGAAACCACGGTAACATTGAACTTACTCGGACTTCGTGGAAAATTGCTTTTTGTGAATTGAAATTTCAATCTTTTTGAATCATGTAAATGTTGAAATATTTTTCCCAATCGAATGTTATTTTCCCATATGCCACCTTAGATTAGCATGTTTTATGTTCAGGCATCGCAGCGTTCCTATATTCCTATATTTTCCTATATTTCTGAAAAAGGTTCCTATTTTCCTATAATTCCTATATTTTCCTATATTTTCAGTTTCCGCTTCCTTTTTTTTTTTTTACTTTTCCCCCGACTTTTTGCTACTGCATTTCCGCGAGCGACGCGCAGACGCCATTTTATCTAAGCAGGGCTCCCAAATGGTCCGCTTTTCCCGCCAAAGTTCGTTTTTTATGGTAAAGTCCGCTTTAGACCGCTTTTTAACATTTCAGTCTGATTAGTCCGCTTTTACATAGTTTTTACTTAAATATCACATTTTAAAAGTTTTTCCATTTCGTTAAAAGTTACTGTACACCCAAACACGCCGCCGCAGCGCGTGTTAAACCAAGTTCGTACGCCCATTAAAAAAACCTTGAAAGGTTATTGGGAAAAAAAGGTCTTTTTTTTTTTCAAGTGCTTGAAAACCTTGAAAATGTATGAAAAGTTTCTTTATTACTTGAATTCTTTCAAAAATCATTGGATTGTGTTTCAATAGTGCAATTTTCTGAACATATATATATTCGGTTTGATTTATCGCGAAAAATTGCTTTCGTGTTTAAGGTTTCAATCCCTTTGCATCTTGTTAATATTTTGATGTTTTTACAATCCAAAGTGATTTTGACATGACCTTAGCTTAGCTTATTTTTCGTTTAATTTCAATAATTAACGAAGGAATTATTTTGGAAACTATGGCAACATTGAACTTACTCGGATTTCGCGGAAAAATGCTTCTCGCGTTTGAAATTTCAATCCTTTTGCATCTTGTAAATATTTTGATGTGTTCCACAATTGGAAGTTATTTTAACATATGCTACCTTAGTTTAGTTTATTTTTCGTTTAATTTTGGTAATTAAAGAAGGGAAAAATTTGGAAACCATGACAACATTAAACTTATTTGTACTTCGCGGAAACTTGCATCTCGCGTTTGAAATTTCAATCCTTTTGCATCTTGTGAACATTTTGATGTTTTTGACAATTGGAAGTTATTTTGACATATACTACGTTAGTTTAGCGAATTTTTCGTTTAATTTCAATAATTGACGAAGGAATTACTTCGGAAACCATGGTAACATTGAGCTTATTCGGACTTCGCAGAAAATTGCTTCTCGCGTTTGAAATTTCAATCCTTTTGCATCTTGTAAACATTTTGATGTATTTGACAATTGGAAGTTATTTTGACATATGCTGCTATAGATTAGCTTATTTTCCATTTAATTTCAATAATTAACGAAGGAAATATTTTTAACCCATGGCAACATTGAACTTACTCGGATTTCGCGGAAAAATGCTTCTCGCGTTTGAAATTTCAATCCTTTTGCATCTTGTAATATTTTGATGTGTTTCACAATTGGAAGTTATTTTGACATATGCTACGTTAGTTTAGCGAATTTTTCGTTTAATTTCAATAATTGACGAAGGAATTACTTCGGAAACCATGGTAACATTGAGCTTATTCGGACTTCGCAGAAAATTGCTTCTCGCGTTTGAAATTTCAATCCTTTTGCATCTTGTAAACATTTTGATGTATTTGACAATTGGAAGTTATTTTGACATATGCTGCTATAGATTAGCTTATTTTCCATTTAATTTCAATAATTAACGAAGGAAATATTTTTAACCCATGGCAACATTGAACTTACTCGGATTTCGCGGAAAAATGCTTCTCGCGTTTGAAATTTCAATCCTTTTGCATCTTGTAAATATTTTGATGTGTTTCACAATTGGAAGTTATTTTGACATATGCTACGTTAGTTTAGCGAATTTTTCGTTTAATTTCAATAATTGACGAAGGAATTACTTCGGAAACCATGGTAACATTGAGCTTATTCGGACTTCGCAGAAAATTGCTTCTCGCGTTTGAAATTTCAATCCTTTTGCATCTTGTAAACATTTTGATGTATTTGACAATTGGAAGTTATTTTGACATATGCTGCTATAGATTAGCTTATTTTCCATTTAATTTCAATAATTAACGAAGGAAATATTTTTAACCCATGGCAACATTGAACTTACTCGGATTTCGCGGAAAAATGCTTCTCGCGTTTGAAATTTCAATCCATTTGCATCTTGTAAGTATTTTGATGTGTTCCACAATTGGAAGTTATTTTAACATATGTTACCTTAGTTTAGTTTATTTTTCGTTTAATTTTGGTAATTAAAGAAGGAAAAAATTTGGAAACCATGACAACATTGAGGTTATTCGGACTTCACGGAAAATTGCATCTCGCGTTTGAAATTTCAATCCTTTTGCATCTTATAAATATTTTGATGTGTTCCACAATTGGAAGTTATTTTGACATATGCTACTTTATATTAGCTTATTTTTCATTTAATTTCAATAATTAACGAAGGAATTATTTTGGAAACCACGGTAACATTGAACTTACTCGGACTTCGTGGAAAATTGCTTTTTGTGTTTGAAATTTCAATCTTTTTGAATCATGTAAATGTTGAAATATTTTTCCCAATCGAATGTTATTTTCCCATATGCCACCTTAGATTAGCATGTTTTATGTTTAATTTAGTAGAAAATAAATGTTTTATGGGAAACATGCCAACATTGAACTTGGTTCGTGAAAATGTGCTTCTGTGAGCTTTCAATAGTTTTGCATCTTATAAATATTTTTATATTTATGACAATTAGATGTTATTTTGACATGATACGTTTTAATTTTTATTTAAATAAGTAAAAAATTAATAATTTTTGTGTTTAATTCGAGTTTATTTAGTTTTTCAAACTTAATTTTGATTATTCTTTGCTTATTTTCGTTTATTACTGTTTTTTTGTGTGTGGGGGGGGGGGATATTAAATTTAAATAATTTAGTACATAGCATTTTAAAGTAGTATTTGTATATGAAACAAAGTTGAAGTATGTAATTTCATCAAGTTGAATTTGTGTACATCATTTCATTGTCATGATGCCTGCTGTTGTTCTCATGTGCCAGCTAGGCTGGCAATTTGGGGTGCACTGCTTCATTTTTCCAACCGCACTGTCATTTGGTGTGAAGTCCGACTTCCACAGTACACACGTCATAAGGACCAGTTTATAGGGTAGGCAATTATTCACAGCATAACATTAGATTCACACAAAGAAAGGACAAAAGAAAGTACGTCCATGCCCGAGCCTGGATTCGAACCCGGACCTTCCTGTCGCAGTCAGACTTCTCTGACCACTAGACAAGGCAGGCGGCATGATGCCTGCTAAGGGGGGATTTGTTCCCCCCCCCCCCATAAAAGTTCAAAGCACTCATGGCCCTGCAATCATGGAGTAATTTTTTAATGTAAGCTTTATGATTCTTGAAAATATACTTTGAATATGAAAATTGCAAAACTAAGCCTCATGTGATCTACTTCCCTTTGTGATTGAGCATTTCAGACATTTTTAGGAAAACTTTGAATACAGTAGATCTGTTTGGTGTGTGATAGATTCATATCGGTTTTGAAGGGTATAATGCTATTAAGAAGCATTACAAGACAGAAAAACACAAAAATAATTTTAAACTAAGGAAAGATGAAGCACAGCTTCATCTATCCTTCTGTGGGACTACCAGCAAACCCCCCCCCCTCCCATCCAAATGTTTGTGTAAATAATATTATTATTCAATGGATAAAAAGAACAGTTGTGCAGAAGATAAAGGAATTGTATCATTAAAAATCTCAGTATTATGGTTAATTAACAAATTATCTTCATGGATTTAGCAGCAGGCAGCTAATTTGCCTTTTGGTGCTTCCTTGAAATTAAATGAATGGTCCTCCCAAGGTCATCTTTTTAATCCTAACTGGTCCTCTTTAGTCCTCTTTTTAATTGAAAATGGTCTCCTTCCTTTTCTAAAGCTAAAACCGTGTTTCTTCCTGAGTGGAGCAGCGTTTGACTTTAGCTCGTCTCTGCAGCTCAATTCTGAGCCCATGAAGCTCCTGCGCAAGTCCTCAAAACTTCACTTTCGAACTCGGCGTCGATGAACTTGGGCGATCATGATGGGCGCATGGGCTGTGTAGGTTTTGATGATGTCATTCTAGGAAGGGCTCTCCGGCCACTTACCGTTTCAGGTCTCCACACGCACGATTTTTTTTCTTTTTTTGGAACTTTGCGTTTGGCTACGGTTGCAATTATTGTTACTTGCGGGATAGCTCATCTCAACTTCGATTGTTTTGGTTTTAACTGTGTGGAATGTAGGTGCTGCAGTTCGCGTATCAACTAAACGTTCATTTTAATAATAATGCCTCCGAAGAGGCCGCACAGCCAAGTTTTCAAAAAAGAATACGCAAAGCTGTTCTCGATTTTAAAAGAATTGAGGAAGTCGGAAAGACATGCACACTTTGGGGTCGTTCCAGACACAAATTGGGTCCGCTTTGCGGCCCCTTCACAAATTTACGCATCGTAAAAGCGGCCCCATTCACAAAATTCCATGTTCAAAAGCAGCTCATTCACAAAATAAATATACAAACAACATAATAGGGTAAATCTGGAGCTATCATTTTTTTCCAACCGGAAAGCTACCGGACCAGCAGCTACGTGTGAAACATAGTCGCCATATTTGGTCATTCACGGGATGGAATCAGACAAGATGCTTAAGTGCTTAAAATTCTAAGAACAAAGCAGAATTGTATTTTTAGACTTATTTATGCGTATGTATTGCACTTATGTCAGGTAGTGTTATTACATGTTTGTAATCAAATAGTAGTGCAGTCGAACCTGTTTATCTCGAACCTGCCTATCTCAAAAACCTCTCTGGGTCGAAGTTTTTCATTTTCCCTGCACATAAAGTATTAATTCAATGTTTTCCCCCATGTTTGTCTTGAATGAAATTTTCTGAAAACCTGCATAACTCGAATTTCGACTTAAGTGTCTTTCTTGAATTCCATCCACAACAATCTTTATTGACTGGAATTTGGAGACAGAAAGCACTTTTCTTAATATTAGCAGTCACATAATCCTCCAGAATTAAAACTTTATGTACAAAAAGCAAGTTTTCCAGCAATTAAATCCATTCTGAAACTGAAAGGAAGGGGACAATGTTGATTAGTAAAATTGCTCCCAAAGTTTTACTTTCGAGTCATTGCTCCAATTACTTATTTTTAGAACTTTTTTCAAAACTTCTGTATCTCGAAGCCTCCATATCTCGAATTTTTCTTATGTGCCGTAAAATTCGAGATAGACAGGTTCGACTGTATTGCATTTTGAAAAAAAAATGTCCTACTGGCCTGCCTTGTTATAAGAATTCCTGTATGTCCTCTTTTTATTTTCAAAATGTTCCTATATTATTTCGAAAAAATCCTATATTGTTTGCAAAAAATTCCTATATTTTCCATCAAATTCCTATATTTTTTTCAGAAAATTCCTATATTTTCTATCCAATTCCTATATTTTTTTCAGAAAATTCCTATATTTTCCTATATTTTTGTTGGCAAATGTCACTTCTATCCCTGTTTATGTTTAATTTAGTAGAAAATAAATGTTTTATGGGGAAACATGCCAACATTGAACTTGGTTCGTGAAAATATGCTTCTGTGAGCTTTCAATAGTTTTGCATCTTATAAATATTTTTATATTTATGACAATTAGAAGTTCTTTTGACATGATGCGTTTTAATTTTTATTTAAATAACTAAAAAATTAATAATTTTTGTGTTTAATTCGAGTTTATTTAGTTTTTCAAACTTAATTTTGATTATTCTTTGCTTATTTTCGTTTATTACTGTTTTTTTTTTTTTGTGTGGGGGGGATATTAAATTTAAATAATTGAGTACATAGCATTTTAAAGTAGCATTTGTATATGAAACAAAGTTGAAGTATGTAATTTCATCAAGTTGAATTTGTGTACATCATTTCATTGTCATGATGCCTGCTGTTGTTCTCATGTGCCAGCTAGGCTGGCAATTTGGGATGCGCTGCTTCATTTTTCCAACCGCACTGTCATTTGGTGTGAAGTCCGATTTGCACAGTACACACATGTCATAAGGACCAGTTTATAGGGTAGGCAATTATTCACAGCATAACATTAGATTCACACAAAGAAAGGACAAAAGAAAGTACGTCCATGCCCGAGCCGGGATTCGAACCCGGACCTTCCTGTCGCAGTCAGACTTCTCTGACCACTAGAAGAGGCAGGCGGCATGATGCCTGCTAAGGGGGGATTTCCCCCCCCCCCCCCCCATAAAAGTTCAAAGCACTCATGGCCCTGCAATCATGGAGTAATTTTTTAATGTAAGCTTTATGATTCTTGAAAATATCCTTTGAATATGAAAATAGCAAAACTAAGCCTCATGTGATCTGCTTCCCTTTGTGATTGAGCATTTCAGACATTTTTAGGAAAACTTTGAATACAGTAGATCTGTTTGGTGTGTGATAGATTCATATCGGTTGTGAAGGGTATAATGCTATTAAGAAGCATTACAAGACAGAAAAACACAAAAATAATTTTAAACTAAGGAAACATCTATCCTTCTGTGGGACTACCAGCAACCCCCCCCCCCTCCCATCCAAATGTTTGTGTAAATAATATTATTATTCAATGGATAAAAAGAACAGTTGTGCAGAAGATAAAGGAATTGTATCATTAAAAATCTCAGTATTATGGTTAATTAACAAATTATCTTCATGGATTTAGCAGCAGGCAGCTAATTTGCCTTTTGGTGCTTCCGTGAAATTAAATGAATGGTCCTCCCAAGGTCATCTTTTTAATCCTAACTGGTCCTCTTTAGTCCTCTTTTTAGTTGAAAATGGTCTCCTTCCTTTTCTAAAGCTAAAATGTGTTGAGTGCCCTGTACTGTGTTTCTTCCTGAGTGGAGCAGCGTTTGACTTTAGCTCGTCTCTGCAGCTCAATTCTGAGCCCATGAAGCTCCTGCGCAAGTCCTCAAAACTTCACTTTCGAACTTGGCGTCGATGAACTTGGGCGATCATGATGGTCACATGGGCTGTGTAGGTTTTGATGATGTCATTCTAGGAAGGGCTCTCCGGCCACTTACCGTTTCAGGTCTCCACACGCACGATTTTTTTTCTTTTTTCGGAACTTTGCGTTTGGCTACGGTTGCAATTATTGCTACTTGCGGGATAGCTGATCTCAACTTCGATTGTTTTGGTTTTAATTGTGTGGAATGTAGGTGCTGCAGTTCACGTATCAACTAAACGTTCATTTTAATAATAATGCCTCCGAAGAGGCCGCACAGCCAAGTTTTCAAAAAAGAATACGCAAAGCTGTTCTCGATTTTAAAAGAATTGAGGAAGTCGGAAAGACATGCACACTTTGGGGTCGTTCCAGACACAAATTGGGTCCGCTTTTCGGCCCCTTCACAAATTTATGCATCGTAAAAGCGGCCCCATTCACAAAATTCCACATTCAAAAGCAGCTCATTCACAAAATAAATATACAAACAACATAATAGGGTAAATCTGGAGCTATCATTTTTTTTCCAACCGGAAAGCTACCGGACCAGCAGCTACGTGTGAAACATAGTCGCCATATTTGGTCATTCACGGGATGGAATCAGACAAGATGCTTAAGTGCTTAAAATTCTAAGAACAAAGCAGAATTGTATTTTTAGACTTATTTATGCGAATGTATTGCACTTATGTCAGGTAGTGTTATTACATGTTTTTAATCAAATAGAGATAGACAGTCGAACCTGTTTATCTCGAACCTGCCTATCTCAAAAACCTCTCTGTGTCGAAGTTTTTCATTTTCCCTGCACATAAAGTATTAATTCAATGTTTTCCCCCATATTTGTCTTGAATGAAATTTTCTGAAAACCTGCATAACTCAAATTTCGACTTAAGTGTCTTTCTTGAATTCCATCCACAACAATCTTTATTGACTGGAATTTGGAGACAGAAAGCACTTTTCTTAATATTAGCAGTCACATAATCCTCCAGAATTAAAACTTTATGTACAAAAAGCAAGTTTTCCAGCAATTAAATCCATTCTGAAACTGAGAGGAAGGGGACATTGTTGATTAGTAAAATTGCTCCCAAAGTTTTACTTTCGAGTCATTGCTCCAATTACTTATTTTTAGAACTTTTTTCAAAACTTCTGTATCTCGAAGCCTTCATATCTCGAATTTTTCTTATGTGCCGTAAAATTCGAGGTAGACAGGTTCGACTGTATTGCATTTTGAAAAAAAAAAATGTCCTACTGGCCTGCCTTGTTATAAAAATTACTGTATGTTCTCTTTTTTTTATTTTCAAAATGTTCCTATATTATTTCGAAAAATTCCTATATTTTTTTCAGAAAATTCCTATATTTTCTATCCAATTCCTATATTTTTTTCAGAAAATTCCTATATTTTCCTATATTTTTGTTGGCAAATGTCACTTCTATCCCTGCATATACACATAGGCCTGCTGCACCGAAAAATATTATCTGTAATTTTTATCCTCACTATCATTTGCTCAACCTTTACTGTCATTCCATCTGACATTCGTAGGTATACTCAAAAAAAAAGACAGGTAATATATTGAAATTGAAATATTATTGTCTACATATTGAGAGATACGAAGTTCCTAATTCGGTATCACTGACGATGTAACAATATGTTCGTACGTCAACAAAAAGAGAAAAAGCCGTAATATTTTTTTCCACTTCACATTATAACAAAAGCAACTCTGGAGCAACTCTAAAAGTCACAACTATTTCGTTTTATAACAAAACAAAATCTAGTGTTGACACGATTGATCAAATATTTTGATAATTTCGAAGCATTTGATCGAATGGTGAAAACCAACGAGTGTAGTGCCCTCTGAAATATAATTATGAGCATCATTAATTTCATTTAAAATCTCAATTATATCTGGAAATGTAATTTGAATAAATGTAAATTATACGGAAACTTTCTTTAAGTCTAAGTTCTGCAGTGTGACTCTTTATGTAATATGCAATGTTTTCAAATATTTATAAATTTTTATTTATTTTTTTTTTTTTTACAGCGCGAAACATTTTTAGGGCATGGGAAGTGAGTCTAATTCTTCGGTTTTACACCAAGAAAATAAGTGAAAAAATTGAAAAACGAACCTTTGATCAAAAAAAATCGTTTCTGAGGATTTTTTTTTTTGGGGGGGGGGGGGGGAGGTACGCGCTTGAGTGTCCCAACTTGCTACAAATGTTCATGCTTTTGAACAATACACTTCTCTAACCTTTCAGAAGAATATTAATGGTGAATACAATGCTGTTTTCCCTATCAAATATAAATAATTACTATGCAACTACCAAAAACGTAATACAATTTGGGGGCGCGATGTCAAAGGGGGGGAGGGGGAATGATGGGGAAAAACGGTGGTCATACTTTGATTCAAGGGCTCATTTTACACGAGAGTCATCAAAAATTGGTGTCAGAAGCATTTTGAAGGGGCATTTTTTGACGTGCAGTGCAATGGGTACCCGGCTATTGAATCTCGGTATAAAAATTTCAAAGCTAAAAAACTCCCCCCCCCCATTTTTTTGAAAACACGGTTACAACTTTCTTTAGTTCAGATTCATGCAAATAGCAAGGATTAAAAGCAGTTCTACCAAGACCTAGTTACAAAGCGTAAAAATTATGATAAAAGTCGCAAAAAGGTACCCGGGTACCCGGTCATTGACGCTAGGGTTAAGTGGAGCCCGATGTAGAGGTTTTTCCAAATCAGCGTTTTTTAAAATGCGATTACTTTTTTGTATTAAGCATCAGCCAAAAAAAAATCTTGTGTTGACAATATGACATTTAGTACCTAAATTTAAATGTATCGTAAATTTCGTGGCTGACTTTCAGTACAGCTTTTCAGGGGTCGCCAAACTTTGTCGCAAAAAACGGAAAAGTGCCATGTTTGAGGCCCTCTGGTTCCCTGCATTCAGGCTTAACCGTGTTTTTTGTACGTAATTTGTATAAGAATATATATAAATTATTCAATACCTTATTAGTTGCATGGCCAAAGTCTGGCACCAAGAAATGTCAGTTTTTGTATCGAAATATGCTAAAAAGTGCAGTTTTCATAAGTCTTGATCTCAGTGCACTGAGGGTCAGTGTAGAACTGAATGCCTGTATTTCAAACTAGAGTATGTGTATTTTCACAAACAAGTGACAGAACTATTGGCAAATTCTTTTCAAGAACACAATACGTATTTAAAAACAGTAAAATGAACTATTTAGTTTTCAATTAAATCAACATATCTGGGTTTGAACTTTCCTCCAGGGACTTCCAGATACTATTTAAAAAACTAGTATGATCAAAAACTTACCATAAGAGTTATAAACTTGCAAATAGACTGGTTATGCTTACTCGCATACAGACTTAGAAAAAATGAAAAGCTTTCTGCAAACACTAATCCTAACAGAAAAATTTTCTGCAAATAATTATTTTGCCTAGTTCACCCTTGAATAAAGAATTAAATTTATATTACATTATTATATTTTATTTAAAGACAAAAAAAAAAGTGCTTTAAATCATTTACTAATTTTTTTTGCAATAACATATTGTTTATGCTTATTTTTCACCAACAGAAGAAAACTGCCAAAACCATTATTTTTTTCACACATGTGCTTTAAAAGGTTTTTGAAAAAAGGCTTCAATAGAAATATACAGGGATTTATAAAAAAAAAAGTTTTTTAAATTAACGTTGGCAATTTAAAAAAAATTCTGCAGGAGCAAAAAATTTTCTGCAAACGTCGGCGTTCGCCTATACTATGCAAGACTGCTCGCATACTTTATAATATGATAACTAGAAGCAAAGTGAAAGAAAAACATCAAAATATGATAAAATGTACTTTTTATGGGCCTGTATCTCAGTGCACTGAGGGTTGGTACAGAACTTGATGCCTACATTTCAAACTAGAGTGTATGTCTTTTCGCAAACAAGTGACATAACTATGTGCAATGGTTCTGCAGGCTAATAAAATGCACTTCAAGATGAAGAAATTTCATAAGAGTTATCGACACATCCAGTTAGTTGTATTCAAGCATGGCCCCACTGAATACTGGTAAGCGCCAGCGCATTCAGTGGGGCCATGATTCAAGCTACAATGCTTTGTCTTGCGCATTATTTTTATTATCCCTCCCCCCCCCCCAACTATACCCTTGCTTTATAATATAATAGCATTGCTTTTAACATAAGTAATAAAATATGACTTAGTAATTGTTTGCTATCATGGTAGTTTAGTGCAGGGGGAAAATAATTTTTGTCACTATAAGGTACAGCCTAAACGAATGTCAAAGAACTATAATGTACAAGCTACAATGCTTTGTCTTGCGCATTGTTTGCTATCATTTGTTTGCTATCATGGTAGTTTAGTGCAGAGAAAATAATTTTTGTCACTATAAGGTACAGCCTAAACGAATGTCAATGAACTATAATGTACAGTACAAACGAGAAAAAGCTATCTTAATTAAAATAATTAAAAATATATCTAAAACGCCTTCAAAAAAGTGTTACAAATATAACTTTTGTTTTCACCACAATAATAACCGTTTCTTTTTTCACTTTGCTTCCAGTTATTATATTATAAAGTATGCGAGTTAGGATAATCAGTCTATTTGCAAGTCTATAACTCTTTTATGGTAAGTTTTTGATCATACTAGTTTTTTTAATAGTACCTGGAAGTCCCTGGAGGAAAGTTGAATCCCAGATATGTTGATTGAATTGAAAACTAAATAGTTCATTTTACTGTTTTGAAATACGTACTGTGTTCTTGAAAATAATTTGCCCATTGTTCTGTCACTTGATTGTGAAAATACACATACTCTAGTTTGAAATGAAGGCAGTAAGTTCTAAACTGACCCTCAGTGCACTGAGATACAGGCCCCTAAAAAGAACACTTTTTATCATATTTTGATGACAGAACTGCTATTTTTTTGCAACAGTGAGCATTAACCATGCATTTAATGAGCCTATTTAATAATTTATCTATATCACTACACAAATTGCTTGAAAAACCTATGGTAGAACCTCAGTGCATGGAACCAGGGTGCCTCAAACATGACACATTTTCACTTTCTTCGGCACATCCCTGCCAGGATCCACTGAAAGTCAGCCGTAAAATTTACGATATATTTCATTTGAGGCATTAAATATCATGTTGTAATCACAAAGATTACTTTTGCTGATGCTCAATGCGCAGAGATAATTAAATATTAAAAAATATCGATTTGAGAAAAACCCTAAGTTGGGAGCAACTTTCGGAATTTTTGTGGGTCACAAAAAGTTTTTTGGAAGAAAAGAAAAAATACATGTATTCTAAAATCATTCAAAGAAACTTCTGTAAAATTTTTAGCAAAATCAAAAATAGCATGTATCTGATCTGCCTGACTCTTATAAAAACTGGCTCTTAAGATCTCAGTTGAAGGGAATGGTTCCACTTTTTGCTGAAGGGGAAAACTCCAAAAGCAATTAGTTACGCATACATAACATTGTATTTCATTAAATTGTCCTCACAGAGACATTCTAATGTAATATTGATAGACATATGAAGACAAAATCTTTAAAAATGAACTATTTGGCAAGTGTGCTTACTACCTTAAGTTTTAAAGATGGTGCTGTCCTTGTATTGCACAGAGGTCTTCAATTGTTACACCTTCCAAAAAAATCAATCTTATAAGTTTGGAAATAATTATCCTTAGCTTCAATAAATTTTTATGTAAATTTGCAAATGTGGCAGATTAAGGAAAATGCAATGGAACATTTAATATTCAAGTAAGGAAAATTTTAAGTAAAAATATTAATAGTGTATTAATGTTTAATCGTGTATGAAGAAGCTTACAATAAATGAAAGTTTAAAGGATTAATTTTAAAGTGAATTGGCATGTATTTAAAGAAATCATACCTAAAAGAAAAATCGCCAGTTCAGGGCTCCCAACACATTTTAGTTTTAGAAAAGGGTAAAAGACGACAATTTTCAATCAGAAAGAGGACCAGTTAAGATTAAAAAGAGGACCTTGGGAGGACCATTCATTTAAACCCAAGGAAGCACCAAAAGGCAAATTAACTGCCTGCTGCTAAATCCGTGAAGATAATTTGTTAGTTAACCATAATACTGAGATTTTTAATGATACAATTCCTTTAACACCTTCTGCACAACTGATCTTTTTATCCATTGAATAATATTATTTACACAAACATTTGGATGGGGGGGGGAGGCACTTAGCTCAGCACTTAAGGCCTTAGAACTAAATAGGCGTAATGATACATTTTGAATTGAACCAGGGATGCTGGTAGTCTCACTGAAGGATAGATGAAGCTGTGCTTCATCTTTCTCTAGTTTAAAATTATTTTTGTGTTTTTGTCTTGTAATGCTTCTTAATAGCATTATATCCCTTCTCAACGAATATGAATCTATCACACACCAAACAGATCTACTGTATTAAAAGTTTTCCTAAAAATGTCTGAAATGCTCAACCACAAAGAGAAGCAGAGCACACGAGGCTTAGTTTTGCAATTTTCATATTCAAAGTATATTTTCAAGAATCATAAAGCTTACATTAAAAAAAAATATTCTATAATTGCAGGGCCATGAGTACTTTGAACTTTTATGGGGGGAAAAGCAAATTCCCTCCTTTAGCAGGCATCATGACAATGAAATGATATACACAAATTCAACTTCATAAAATTACATAATTCAATTTTGTTTCATATACAAACGCTGCTTTAAAATGTTATGTGCTCAATTGTTTAAATTTAATATACCCCCCCCCCCCACACACACAAAAAAAAACCAGTAATAACCGAAAATAAGGTAATAATAATCAAAATTAAGTTTGGAAAACTGAATAAACTTGAATTAAACAGCACAAAAATTATTAATTTTTTAGTTATTTAAAATTAAATCGAGTTAATTTGACGTACATGTCAAAATAACTTCTAATTGCCATAAATATGAAAGTACTTATAAGATGCAAAACGATTGAGAGCTCAGAGAAGCAAATTTTCACGAACCAAGTTCAATGTTGGCATGTTTCCCATAAAATAAATTTATTTATTTTCTACTAAATTAAACATAAAACATGCTAACCTAAGGTGGTATATGTTAAAATAACATTCGATTGGGCAAAATATTTCAAAATTTACATGATTCAAAAAGATTGAAATTTTAAACACTAAAAGCAATTTTCCGCGAAGTCCGAGTAAGTTCAATGTTACCATGGTTTCCAAAATAATTTCTTCGTTAATTATTGAAATTAAATGAAAAATAAGCTAATCTAAAGTAGCATATGTCAAAATAACTTCCAATTGACAAAAACCTCAAGATGCTTACTAGATGCAAAAGGACTGAAATTTCAAACGCGAGATGCAATTTTCCACGAAGTCCGAATAAGCTTAATGTTATGATTTTTAAAACATTTCCTTCGTTAATTATTGAAATTAAACGAAAAATAAACTAAACTAAGGTAGCATATGTCAAAATAACTTCACACTGTCAAAAACATCAAAACGTTCACAAGATGCAAAAGGATTGAAATTTCAAACGCGAGAAGCATTTTTCCGCGAAGTCCGAGTAAGTTCAATGTTGCCATGGCTTCCAAAACATTTCCTTCGTTAATTATTGAAATTAAACGAAAAATAAGCTAAACTAAGGTAGCATATGTCAAAATAACTTCACACTGTGAAAAACATCAAAACGTTCACAAGATGCAAAAGGATTAAATTCAAACGCAAGAAGCATTTTTTCCGCGAAGTCCGAGTAAGTTCCATGTTGCCATAGTTTCCAAAATTATTTCCTCCGTCAATTATTGAAATTAAACGAAAAAATGAGCTAAACTAATGCACATGTGATTTTGACTATGACCAAAGTGATTTTGACATGTAAGCACATGTCAAAATCACTTTGGATTGTAAAACGCATCAAAATATTAACAAGAATGCAAAAGGATTGAAACCTCAAACACGAAAGCAATTTTTCGCGATGAATCATATCGAATATATATGTTCAGAAAATTGCACTAGTGAAATATTTTTAAAAGAATTACAAGCACAATCCAATGATTTTTGAAAGAATTCAAGCAATAAAGAAACTTTTTATACTTTTTCAAGGTTTTTAGGCACTTGAAAATGACCTTTTTTCTCCCCCAAGAACTTTTTAAGGTTTTTTATGGCCGTACGAACCTTGTTTAACACGCGATGCGGTGGCGTGTTTGGGTGTACAGTAACTTTTAACGAAATGAAAAACTTTTAAAATCTGATGTTTAAGCAAAAACAATATAAAAGCGGACTAATCGGACCAAAATGTTTAAAAAGCGGTCTAAAGCGGACTTGACCATAAAAAACGGACTTTGGCGGGAAAAAGCGAACCATTTGGGAGCCCTGCCAGTTTTATTTCACACTTAGTGCTAAAATTAACATCCTTTGGGAGAAGGGATTAAAAAGAAAAAAAAAAAAAAAGAAATAGAACAAAATTTCATGTCTAGTCTAATCTTGATATGTTTTATGAGCTATTATGTAAAAATATAAATATTAAAAAATGTCCAAAATGCAAATTTTATTTATTTTTTATTAATGGAAGCTAAATTGGCAAAAAATAAACAAAACAAAACACTGGAATACATAACTTGAGAATACATGATTAAAAATGAGCAAAAGGTAAAAAAATCAATATCAGTGAAAAAGATATCACCAAATGTTCAGTTTCTTGATAGGAGACACACTTCTCAGCAATATAATTAAGGAGACTGTGCTAAGTTGTTATAAAAATATGAGACTACGGATAATTGTCTCCCTAAGATGAGAATGGCACATTAAACTACCCATACAAATAAGGGAAAAAAATACAGTCACACGGTAAAGCTTTCCTGGCATTTTTTACAGCCAACATCTAAATACAGAGTATAAATGTCTATTTACAGTGGAAAACAAAACATTGGCACCCGAGCTTTATGTTCAACAGTACACAAGTCAGTACAATCCAAGGTTTCTACAAAATGCATTTGTGAAATAAATTATGTATGAAAATGCCAACTTAAAAGAAATATTAATCGACTGAAAATGAAAACTTAATGACACATAGCACTTCACTAGAACATTTAATACTGTGCTTTTTTTTTTTTTGGTCTGAAAAAAATGTATAATTTCATGAAGAAGTTGTTAACTGCTAAGTATTGATGAGTGAAGTTACAGATGTGAGAATCGTAGAATAATATGATTTGAGAGTGTATTTTCTTATAATTTAGTAATAAACTTTATGTTTTAAAAAGTAATACAGTCCTAGAAACTTGGCTTATTATAGACTAAAAAATTGGTAGAGTTTGAAAATGCCCAAGTAATATGTTTTTCTGGCGAATTTTTTCTGCTCTGCCAGGGTGTAGCAGAGTTTTTGAGTCTTTACTGTAATAAACCAACATGAAGTATCTAATTATGATAGTTTTGGCACCTATTGTGAAAGTACATATGTGCAATTATAAAAATTTAATTTTAAGAACTTTCAATTTTGATAACATTCATTCTATAAACATTCTATGAAACAAACAAAAAGTTTTGATCAAATAAACCAAGAGTAATTTTTACAAATCATCTTATTATCCTCTAATGACTTCTTTAAACGCTGAAATGTGGAAATAATTTTCATTCAATCACTCCAATTTATATATGAGGCAGTGAGAAGCAAAGGGATGTGAGAGGACATTTTCAAGTTTTGAGGAAACACGTTTAAAGATTAGGTCCTAGGTAGGCTTTCATTGAAAAATGTTTCTAAATCATGCTGCATAGCAGCATCTCTACCAGGGATACTACAGTAGAAGAACATTATAACGCCAACCTATATAACGCAATTCTCTATAAAACCGCACAACTTTTTAGAAGTAAACAATAGGTTTTGGAAGCTTAAAAAAATCCCTCTGTTTTGCTTTGCAAACGTAAAAATTGTTAGGCAAATTAAATATTGAAAGTTTTTTTGTGTTTTCATCTTAATTCAAAGCTTTTAAATTTAAAATTTGTACTCATAGTAAACAGAAAATACCAGATGGCTCTTGAAAATGCAGCTGTTATGTGAACCATGAAGCTAGCAGAAGTGCAGGATAATGCACTTTTGATTGTGAAACATATTTATTCGTGAATAACTAATTGTAATATTGGTGCTTTAATTCTCATTGCAGATAAAACTCATTCTGAAGTGCTAATATATAGATATATTCTGAATGTTAGTTTTAAAATTTGTGAAATGATATATATAACGCAAAAACCTGTATAACGCAAAAGCTCTGGTCTCAAGGTGTGCGTTATAACGATCTTCTACTGTAGTACTCTTGCTCCAAAACAGAGGAGAGGTTCACCTGCCATTTGTGTATTCCAAATTGATCCTTTGTTATCTCCAAATTTTTAATTTGTCACTTACATCCCTTTGCTTCTCACTGCTTCATATACAGGATGTTCCTTTTAACATGCAAAACCTTTCTTTTCACAACTGTTAGTCCTAGACGTATACTTCCAATTGCAAAAATGTTTAAAATCAGATTCAGAATTAAGATATTGAAAGTTTGAAGCAAAAAAAAGTCAAAAAATACAAAATCTAACTTTTTTATACAGGCCCTAAGTCCCCTAACTCAGGGGCGTAGCTAAGGGGGGGGTTTTGGGGACAACCCCCCCCCCCGAAACGTTAGTCTCAAAAAAAAAAAGGAGAAAAAGAAGAGAGAAGAGAAAGAAAAAAAAAAAGAAAAGGAAAAAATTCCAAGCGATTATATATATATATATATATATATATACATATATATATATATATATATATATATATATATATATATTTATATTATATATATATAAAAGAAGTAACCCCCCCCCCCCCCCGAAAGTCGGGTCTAGCTACGCCACTGCCCTCACTTATATAGGGAAATAATCTCCTTTAAAAGATATTACTAATACAAAAAACTTGACATTTGTGCGACCAAAACTCAAGGAGATATTAGAGTTTAAAGATTTTAGGACCATACAGAAGATGAGATTGGAACTTATTGCCCTTTCAGAAGAATGAGATTGTCGAAGTAAAAAAAACAAGGTATTTTATATTTTTCACTGCTATTCAAAAATAAATGCAAATGTAATGCCGTGATACACAAAAACACATTACAAAACCTCTAACAATTTTAAAAACCAGTCTATGCACACATATAATTTAAAAACACTTGTTAACCGCTATATTTCCCCCAAAAAGTTATTTATGGTGAGTGAAAAGTGGTGTAAGTCACAAAACACTGTGTTTCATATCTCCTAAATATTGGTAGTGCTAATTTCAAACTTTTTGTGCTGGAATTATTTTTCATTGGAGATTATTTCCCTAAATATAAGTTACGGGATCTGGGGCCTGTATAAAAAGTTAAATTTTGTATTTTTTGACCTATTTTTATTTTTACTTCAAACTTTCAATATCTTAACTCTGCATCTGATTTTGAACATTTTTGCAATTGGAAGTATACATCTAGGAATTGCAGGTTAAAACGGAACACCCAGTGAAATCCCTCTAATGCGGACACTAAGGGGACAAAAATTTTTGTCCGCAATAGAGGGGTGTCCGCAGAACAGGAGTTAAATAGTGTTACTTGCCTTGGAATCTGGGAATAAAAAGTTGTCTGAACAAGAGGGGTGTCTGTTAAGAGGGGTTACTATATATATACTTCATCTTTAAGGGTTTGAAACATAGAATATTTGAAAATAACATGGGATTTTTCAGCTATTTCAAACTGTGAATATGTCATATAAAGTACTTTTATGCATAGTTTAGTTTTACAACATTATCACATTCATGAAAGGCAAAGCTGAAATAATTAAGCAGCAAAATAAGCTTATTCTTGGGGGGGAAAAAAAGCTTTTGTTTCCTCAAACCACATCATTTTCATGTCATTACATATTGAAATCTGATTTCAATACCCCCTAAGGTTAAGTCTGATGAAAGACATAGTGAAAAATTTAACACAAGAGACTAATTATAAGAAGTGTAAGCGGATGAACTTCATCATTTGAGTTCATTGGATTGATAAGCTGTACATTTATTTCCCTTTGGTTCATAAATCTGAGAAGGCCAGAAGGAAGAGGAATGAAATCTGTTGATTTCATCCTGCGAAAGATATTACTTTTTTTGAATTATTATTATATTTGGAAGTAAACTAAAAGACTGTCAGATTCTGTCAAATAACAATATGGCACTTTTTCCTTCAGTTAAAAAATCAATTTGATTTCACTTGTAAACATATTTATGCATGTGAATATCTATATATCGAAATATTCGCTATTTTAAGATCTTTTTGAGGATATTAAAATGAACCGAGTTAAAACCCATTTGCATTTAAAAGATATCAAACCTCTTGATTTACAATCAGCAGCTAAAAAAAATTTAAGTTTTTTCAGAATTATGATTACTCATTGGAATTTCCACTTAATGAAGTTTTAAAGCATAAAATATTAAAAACTTCTTTTTGAAAAAAAATCACATTGGAATTTCTACATATTAAAGGTAGGAGAAAGTAAAAAATAAAGGAAAATATAATGAAATTGTAGACACTGGGGAAATGACTAGTAGCATTTAAAAAGTTTGAAAATAAATTTTGAAATATATAAAAATTTCACAATGTGATATAACTTATGAAATGTTATCAAACCTAATAAGATGATGACTTGAAAAATTTTAACATAAATTAATAATCGATCAAATAGATTAAATAATGGAGAACATAAATTGTGAGGTCAACACTTTTATTAACATCCCATTATTATATAAAAATGTAACTCAAATAACAAAAAAATTTAGTCCCATAATAGAAAGCAACTTAGAAGGTATATAAAAACTGAGCTCATGTTTAACAACAAATTCCATTTCATCAGAAATTACTATCAATTTTTATCTCAACCTTTTGTTATTTATTACTTCTTAATAAAACATTTTTTTTTTTTTCAAAATATAATTTAATTTTAAAATACTAAAATTTAAATAGTATTGAAGATCTGTAATATGAAAAAAAAATTAATAAACATATTCCAAACTTTAAACTGTTTGTAAATAAAATTGCCACAGCTGAAAAATGTTGGTCTTTGATTGTAATCTGGGCTTTCTTTTCTTATAAAATCAATAAATACTAAAAAACAAAACACCAATTGTATATTTTAATTTTTACTTATTTATGATAAAGCAAAATTATTAGAATTTGTCCGAATATTAATTGGATACGATTTGGAACCATTTAGTTTTACATGTTCACTAATTCACTAACTAATTATGATACTTACTTCCAAAATGGAAAGAATAACAAATAAGTAATAATTCAGTATGACATTAAAACAAATACACAATATAGAAACAATTACACAACAAAATAAAATTTAAGTATATATTTACATAGATAGACATGAATGCATATCTATGGCATACCCATGTATATCTTTTGATCTTTAGAAATTATAACATATCGATTCTATCTCATGAAGTCTTTACAAAATCATAGTTTACATTCTGGCAAGTTATTTACATCATTTATAACACCAGTTAAACTGATTTGAAAAAACACACACAAAAAAAAAAATATTTCTTGCTGACAATTTCAAATAATTTTGAAATTTCATCGATTATAAGATGCAGAAATATTTTGATTGCAAAATAAAATATAACAAAGGTCCTTGCCTATTATAATTCATGTTACATACATATATGGAGAAAAATAATAAATTTGTTAACAAAATTAAAAAGTAGACAGGTGCAAATTTGATCATAACACAAATGTATATAAGATTCTACAACAAATTTTTTACAATTTCTAGGACATGTTTTATTTTATATGTTGGATACATAACATCCAAAATAGAAGGAAATCTTTAAAAAAAAAAAATTACTAAATTGTAAATTGTACTTATATAATAAGTATCAATAGGGCAAAACCAAAAAAAAAATCTTAATTTTTAACTATTTAACTTTCTAATAATATATCAATTTCAGAACCATGTAAATAAAATCACATGTTACAATGTTTAATTTTTAAAGAAAACCATGAGCCAGCTGAGATCTCTGTTTTGATAAATTTAAAGGCTTTGCTTACACAAAACTGGAAGTTCAGGTTCTAAAGAAAATAGTTCGTTTAGTCAGTTCCGTAAACAAGTTCATTTTAGAAAAATAAATTAAAATTCAATTTTTAGAAGCTTATTACGTGAGCATGTCAAGAAGGCTCAAGCAAGAAAAATCATCCCATAGCTGCGAACATTGAAAAAAGAAAAATTACCAAGAAGACTTATGGATAAAATTTTGGGAGACAGTACGAATACATTTAACAATAAAAGTTTCAGGGAAAAAATTATTTTTTATTTAAGTAGAGATTTCTTGAAGTCTACACAAGACCTAAAATCCACAACTTATAAAGGGATGATGTTTTAAAAAACATATAAGTTTGCTTTCTCTTATAAGTGAGAATGAACAGTAAAAAGTAAATAAAATTAAAAAAAAATTAAATGTTCAGAAAAAAATCGGGAATGTTTTACCCTGGTTTTGGGAGATAAAAGGTTTTTAAAGAAGGAAAATGGAATTACTTTTCAAAAATCGGACATATACAATTTTTATACTCGTGTATGAAAAGGTATTGTTTCTGCGATCACGATTGCTTCCAGGGATATTTTCCTACTTCAAATCACTGAAAATTCCTTTTTTGGAGAGTTTGAGAGATGGCATCAATTCCAGAGTCTCTTGAATAAACTAAGAGAGTTGACAGAAATGATTCTTTTTTTCCCCCTCAAGTGAAAGTGAGTATAACTTATTGGATTTAATACTAAGTCTCTATAATTTTTTACAACATCTTGATTTTTATGTATTTTTTCAGTTATCAATTGAAAAGTCAGTTAAGTTGTTCTACAAAGCTGCATACATGTCAATAAAAAAGAAAGTCCTAAAAATGATCACTTCAATGGTACATGATAATTAGCACATAGGAACAAAACATTGTATAAGTTCATTTGGTTGCATGAGTTTGACTGGCAATGGTGTCTTCATACAAATGAGACCTATATTTGAAAATAATGGTAAAATATGTTTATTTAGAACATCATGTTCTCCTAGTGAACACCAGAGGGCGGGCCCTGCCACTCTGGCTTGTACGGGGAGGCTCTGTAGTGGCTAGGACTGATGGTGGGCGTAAGAGTGGGAGGAGCAAAACTCAAACTTGTACTAGTAGTTGTACTGGGAATGGGCTCAGGCAAAGGAGGTTCCATTTTGATGGGATTGTTAGCATTGAGAGGGCCATTCGTAGGACCATTAGTATTTTGGCCTGAAGTTCCAGCAGTATGCCCTAAGGTACCACCTGCTCTAGGATGACGAGCACCGGCAGGAGACACTAGCAGAAAGGAAGAAAATTCAGAATATTAGGTTTTAATACAAAATTTGTCAACTGGTATATTTCACTACATAACTAAGGGTGCACAGACCAAACTAGATCAGTTAACTCTAGTTCTTACCTGATGAAATAGAATTTCTTGCATAAGGCAATGATCAACAATTTTAATATTAGTAGATAAATAATAAGATCAAATTTTGCTATACACACTAGTGGTGTGACGTTGAAAACATCATATTTTGAAAAAATTGATATTCTAAAACATTGAACATTTTAATGCATATTTCTGCATAACAAACTAAAAGATGTTTTAATGCTAAAATTAAATTCACAGTAATCAATTTCATAATTAAGAAGGTTTTTGAACAATCAAAGAAAATACGTGAAATACACCGCCAGCTCAGTCATTTCCAGCCGAGGACTGCAGTTTCGTGCTTATTAGCACTCATCAGCTCGGCATAGGAAAGTGACTGAGCTGGAGATGGAAAACCTCTTAAGGAAGCCAAGAGTGCGAAACAAACTGACAGCTAATATAGAATTAGCAGACCAGACGAGCGACCGAAGCAATGGTTCGGTCGCTCGTCTGGTCTGCTAATTCTATATTAGCTGTCAGTTTGTTTCGCACTCTTGGCTTCCTTAAGAGGTTTTCCATCTCCAGCTCAGTCACTTTCCTATGCCGAGCTGATGAGTGCTAATAAGCACGAAACTGCAGTCCTCGGCTGGAAATGACTGAGCTGGAGGTGTATTTCACATATTTTTGCTTTAGCCCTGGCTAATGGGCGGAAATTTACTGAATAATCAAAGAAAAGTCAATAATAATAACTACTGATATTCCAAATTGAGTAAGGCAAAGGGATAAATAACTTAGATATTTAAAACTGAAATATGAATACAAACTACTTGGAATAATTTTGTAATGTCTTTTAAATTTCCACCTGGATAATCCAAGAACTGAAAGTAAGTTATTTAATAATTAAATTATTTCAATTCAACTAGAAAAATTTGCTAAAAAACATTAAAAAGATAAGCTGATAATATGCACACAAAAAAGAAAAGGAAAATAAAGTGGAGAAGAGAAAAAGAAATATAATACATTATAAACGATTGTTTTTTCTAGTAGACTTACTTCCAACGGCATTATCATGGGAGAGTTCTATAAATTATATTTAAATCTCAAATTATATTTAAATATTATAAATATTTATGCAGGGTTGGGTTTTGGACTGTCCAAAACCGGTTTAGGACAGGACACGTGGTTTTTACCATCCAAAAGTGTACGAGAAAGTCTTAAACTGTCCAAAAGTATGCTAAAGCTAAAGGGGTGTAATTTAATCAATTCATATTTACTGCAATATTCTTAATTCATAAATATTAATAAGATTTAATGAGCATTTGATAATATTTTTCTCTGAAATGTTCCTTTAAAAAATAATTTAATTGCCAATAACTCTTATTACATAAAAACTTCCTTATGTAACAGTTGATAGAGTTATGAAAGGAAATTCACAAGACTTTACCAAGACAACTATTTTCAGTTCCAAAAAATGTTATTTGTACAATATTTAGGTGCAAAAAAAAAAAGCAGTGAAATTCCTTTAAAAGGTTTTCGTATATAAGTTTACATGATGACAAACGAAAAATTCTTTTTTAAATCATAGATTAAAGAACAATAAATTGATGATTAAATGTATGCACTTATATTTTAAAAGTTAAAAAATTCTTTTTTTATTTCATATTTTTAATACAATATATTCTGTAACTACAATAAACAAAAACTATAGTAGCTTGACAATTTTTAGAAACAAATTATTGGCATTTTCCTAAAGTAGTTTGGTTGTGTTTTAGTTTTAGATCATGAAATGGTCCCATAATCAAAACAAGAAAATCTTGACAAACCTGTAAAAGACTCACAAATATTTTATATCCTTTTTCTACTGTCCAAAAATTGTCATTTATTACACTATATTTTGGGCACTTTCATTTTCACACATTCATAAATGTCGGAAAATTTGGTTACTATTATGAAAAAAAAACTTGAATACAAATTGAAATTTTTAATGAAGAATTCAACTTCTATGTAACTAGATTAGAATCGGCTGTATAAATAAGTTACATATATACTTACACTTGAATGTTTATGTTGAATAATTATTCAATAAAACATTTGACACCAGACTTAGATAAAAAACAAAAAACTTTCTGCGAACACAAATCCCAACTAAACAATTTTCTGCAAATAATTATTTTGCCAAATTCACCCTTGAATAAAGAATTAAGTTTATATTCAAATATGAAAGAGGCGAAAAAAAGTGCCTTAAAATCATTCAGTTTTTTTTTTTTTTTTGCAATAACATATAATCATGCTCATTTTTCACCACCTGAAGTAAACTGCCTTAACCATCGTTTTTTGCCCAATATCAATCACAAAAACATGATTATTTTTGTTTTCATTTTGTTGCGAAAAAGTTCATGTAGATCTGAAACTGCTCTCCAGTTGTTAACTAAGATAAAACAGGAGCTACCTGCTTTTTACTTGAAAATTTTACAGATATTTGTTTTAGTAAAGAAATCAACAAAAACTACTGATTTAAAATTGAATATTTCTGCAAAAATAAATACATATTAACAATTGTTTTGACAAAAAACAGGGCAAGAATGGCAGACAAAAAACTATTTGGAAGAAACAGAAATATAAACTATGGGATTTTTTATTTTAATCCCCCCCCCCCTTTTTAAATAACATTAGTAGAGTTTTTAAAAAAATTCTGCAGAGTCAGAATTTTCTGTGAATGCCGTTCATGCGTTCATCTATATTATGCAAGACTGTTTGACACATTTTGTTCTGTTTTCAATATATTTCTTCAGAAAAAAATGTTTAGGACACTTTTGGACAGGATGGAAAAAACCACGGTATTTATCGTAGCGTCCGAAATCTTGCCAACCCTTATTTATAGCTACTTGAAATGCATATAAGTACATATTTTAAGTACAATTATACTTTTAATTCAATGACTAATTGAGAGTGGGAGAAAATAATATAGGTTCAATTATATTTTAGAAGCAAATTATAATTAAAAAATTTAATGTTTATGCTTCAGGAAAAGCTCAGAAACACTCAATATTCTTTTTAACAGTACCCTGGAAAGAAGGATTGTTAACTTCTCTGCACCATAATTCTCCTTCTATAGAGAATGAATAGAAACTCTTTCCAATGTGTGATAGATCGTGCAACAACTAATCTTTACTAATAATAAAGCTGAAAGTTTCTCTGTCCGGAGAATGTCTGGATGTCTGTAGGATGTCTGTGACGCTCATAGCGCCTAGATTGTTCGGCCGATTTTCAGGAAATTTGGCACAAAGTTAGTATGTAGCATAGGGGTGTGCACCTCAAAGCGATTTTTCGAAAATTCGATTTTGTTCTTTTTCTATTCCAATTTAAGGCCAATTTTCACAGAAATTTAATAAAATGGGAAAGAATTTGTTCTGAAAATTATCTTTCTTTTCTTTACTTCTTTATCTTTCTTCTTTTTTTTTTCTTTACTAATAATAAAGCTGAAAGTCTCTCTGTCCGGAGGATGTCTGGATGCCTGTGACGTGCATAGCACCTAGACCGTTCGGCCGATTTTCATGAAATTTGGCACGAAGTTAGTTTGTAGCATGTAGGTGTGCACCTCGAAGCGATTTTTCGAAAATTCGATTTTGTTCTTTTTCTACTCCAATTTTAAGCCCATTTTTCACAGAAATTTAATAAAATGGGAAAGAATCTTTATCTTTATCTTCTTTACTAATAATAAAGCTGAAAGTCCCTCTGTCCGGAGGATGTCTGGATGTCTGTAGGATGTCTGTGACGCGCATAGCGCCTAAACCGCTCGGCTGATTTTCATGAAATGTGGCAAAGTTAGTATGTAGCATGGGGGCGTGCACATCGAAGCGATTTTTCGAAAATTTAATGTGGTTCTTTTTCTATTCCAATTTTAAGAAAAAAATATCATAAGATGGACAAGTAAATTACGAAATTATCATAACGTGGAACCATAACATGGGCACAAGCCAATTGGCAAGATACGAAATTATCATAACGTGGAACCGTGAGATGGGTACAAGCCAACAGACGAGAAAATTCACCATACATAATTTGTAAATATACAGGCGAACCAAAAGACCTTTTGATTTTTCTATTACGGGCAAAGCCGTGCGGGTATCACTAGTATGTAATAATTTAGACAATAATCCATTAAAACCTGCTTTCAACTATTTTTTCAAGCATTACTTATTGCTCATTTCAATTTTTTTCAGTAGTAACGTTTTCTTTTTATCTTTACTAATAATAAAGCAGAAAGTCTTTCTGCTGGATCTCTGTGTCAGGATCTCTGTGACGTGCATAGCGCCTAGACCGTTCGGCCGATTTTCATGAAATTTGGCACAGAATTAGTTTGTAGCATGGGAGTGTGCACATCAAAGCGATTTTTCGAAAATTCGATTTTGTTCTTTTTTATTCCAATTTTAAGAACATTTTCCCGAGCAAAATTATCATAAGATGAACAAGTAAATTACAAAGTTATCACAACGTGGAACCGTAACATGGGCAAGCCAATCGGCGAGAAATTCATCATACATTATTTGTAAATATACAGACGAACCAAAAGACCTTTTAATTTTCTACTACGGGCAAAGCCGTGCGGGTGCCACTAGTTGATAATAAAGCTTTTGTTATAATTGCAAACAGTAAACATATTCATATTTTTTAAGGATATTTTTGGTTCAAATATAAAACTTCGACAATGAAAAAATAACATTGAATGCAAAGCATTAATGTCAGAAAAAACACTCTGAAACATCGAAGCTTCGAGAAAATCGATATGGATGTTGCACATTATACACACATATGCTACATGGTTGCTCCTTCTGATCCCCCCATCCCCACTCCCCAAGAAAAGAGAAACATACTCTTCAAAACAACCCCTTTAAAAATTGTAATGCCGCCTGCATGCCATAAATAAATATTGCTATTAGTTACAGTGATCAGTAAAGACTTCAAATTTTACCAATTCACATAAAGATCTATCACAATGATTGATTGTGAAGCAGCAAGGTTAGTCTTCAAAAATTTGACTGAAACATCAAAACATTCATTAAGTTATTTTTTTTAATGGGGGAAAAAAACAGGAAGGTTATTAAGAATCCTAAAAAAAAAAGGAAATTCACTACAAAGTGGGAGATTCTCTGAAAAGCAGTCACTTGCGGAAATCAGGAGAATTAGCAACTAAACTCTGCATCATACTCACCTTTCTGAAATCTAGAGGCGCAATTCCCCCCAAATGAGAAGCCTGATAACGAGTAAAAGTTAATGAGATGTACGAGTGGATAAATAAATTTCTCATTTTAGACAATTTTACCCATCCCCCACCCCTTGATTTTTTACCACTGTCCTGATGCCCCTGAAAAAATGAACTTTTGAATGAATGAAATGATAATGAATGAATGAAATAATGAAACTGATCCTTAAAAATCGCAGCTTTGGACAACTATCACAGGTTCCCCTATGAAAGGGTCATTGAGAACTCCTAAAAATTTCCTTATTCAGCACGTTTAATATGAGGATTTGGCTAATTTGGAGATACAATTACAATAATGCAATTTTTTAATGTCCAAATGTCCCTTTTCATTAGATGTATTTATGTGTGCATACCCATAATTTATCATTCACCAAAATTTAGAGTTTAAGTCGCCAAATCGGGAACTCCCCGTAATCCAAAAAATTTGAGCTCGGGGTGGGACTATATATTTTTTACCATAAAAAAATGTGGTAAATAATTCATTCAAAAGTTCAATTAAAAAACCTGAAGTTCTGGATTCATTGATTAAAATAATTCAGAATCCCAAAGGAAATGGAGCAGAAGTTCATTAGCATATTAAGTTAAATTACTTACTTTTAGAATTAAAGTGTCCACCACCGCGTCTCCTAGGTTGACTATTAACTCTTTCACCTGTTCAAAATTAAAATAATTAAAAACATAATAAAAATAACAAAACTCAGGTTGATAGCAAACTATCCACTATTTCCACACTATTGAAAAAACTGGAAATAAAATACTCTTAATATTTGTCAAAATTCAATTCTCTCTCTCAAAAAAAAAAAAGGTCAATAAATAAAGTTATGCATAAAAACATGAGTTTAAAAAACATATTGGTAATTAAAAAAACAAGTAAATAAGTAATTATACATAGCCTAAACACTGAAAAACACCAACAATCAAAGAGGTTTTCTTGTTTTAAGAACTCAATTTCAAAAAGTGAAAATGACTTCTACTATACTTAAATCCTATTAAAAAATAATAAATAAAAACAAGTTTTAAAAAAATTATGCCAACAAAAAAGATTTTTAATACATAAAGACATTAAATAAGGACTTCAAAATAGAAACAAGTATAATAAAACCTTTCTGGAACTAAGAATTTTGTAGGTTATTTTAAAGAGAAGGTTAGTTTGAAGAGAAATTTAGTATTTTGGGTACAGTTTACAAATTATCCCAATATTATTTTCAGATGAAACAATTATTGCAGAGACGTTGCATCCCTTGTTCAAAATCTAGCGAAAAGCATGATGGATGCACCTGTGATGGTGCAGTGGGGCAAAATTGAAGCACATGTCATTCTGATCCTAACCATGCATTCTAGTTAGTTTGCTCCAAATCTAAATGGGATCCTTTACTGCATGTCTTTTTAATCCTTGATTTGCTCAGTAGAGGCTAACTCAGCCCATACTGACAGCCAGCATTCCAAACAAAAATTTGCACCTTGCTGAAGTCCCCATGTCAGAAAAAACAAATTAATTAAATCTAGACATTATGATTGTGCCTAGTATAAGTTTCCAGGATATGCTAGGATATGTTTTTTTTTTTTTTTTTGATATGCACTAATGTTTGCTATGAACTGCAGATAGCATTTTTCAAATATATATATTTTTTTTTTAGTTTTAGAATGTGTTGTCAGATGTTAGAAGCCAGAAGGAGTAGTGCAGGGCCTAATCAACCCAGCAGTGGGGCGTAGTGCTTCATCTTAAGAAGACTCTGATTGATATATGAGGTTCAACTAATTTAGTTGTTGAGCTCAGTAATCTTTAAGCTCTGGAAGTGAATTGTTTTATTTCCAACAGAAGAAATGAATATAAATGAAAAATTCTGGCTGCCTTAACTCCTTAAGACCGAGTCCGCCCAAAGACGGCTTTGTGACTTAGATCCGAGAGTGTCCGATGTCGGCCTACTTAGGCGAATGCGGGGGTAGTGAGTTGAAGGAGATCCCTACTGTGACACTTCCCCAAGGAAGTTTCTTTCTTCTCGCCACTAGTCATTTAGCAAGTGATAGCGACAATTGCATGAATGGAGAGCTGCTAATGACTCGTGGTCACATGGTATCCCCAAAAAATGAAAAGCAACAAATTTGTTGTATGATTGCACTATAATTTCCTGCACTTTTAATTCTCACCTTTTTATACCAGTTTTTAAATGGTATTTTGGGTTTTATAAATTTATGTATGAATTATCATTAGTAAAAATGATACAAAACAATGTTAATAAAGCACAGAGTTTGCAAATTATTGCATGTACAATTCAGGGTAACAAGGAATCTCAAAACATGTGTATGCAACTACTATTTGCAAAATTTTGCCATCTATAAACTTTTTTTTTTCATTATTTTTATCTTCAGCCCAAAACAGTTTTAAAATCTCAAGAGCAACGTTTAGCAAATCAGAGCTAAAAAGGCATTTAAACAGATCTGCTAAGAGCTTGAATGGGCCCTTGAAAATAAGCTGCGCCCCCCCCCCCCCCCTCTTCCGCCATACTCACAACTGTTACCCAAACAGTAGCGCAACAAAAAATGAGATATGAGGTCATAATTACATTAAGACATAATACTACATATTTGCACACATAATATGTACTTTATGTATGCATGGTTTGACCAACACCAAGGTTCAGGCCCCTCGGGTGACTTAAGAAAATGCCTTGGCAACTATCATCCCAGAATGGGAGAGAGAAAAAAAGAATTATATTATGACTAGAGGACCCGACAGACGTTGTTCTGTTCAAAATTTGTAAATTGAAAAGTTACAAGATTTCAATAAACTATCAAGTGTTTGAACCATTTTGTTCAAAAAAAATAAGTAAAAAGAAAATGTTTTAAGCTGCTTGATGTCAGAATGTGAAAATTTATTTCAACTTGATTTATCTAATACCCACTGAGCAGTTAGTTGTTTTATTAACTATTTTTTCTCCTGTACTTGATGGTTTGTTCCTTCACCATACTCAAAGGATAAAAAGCGTCCTCAGATATTAAGCGTAAAAATCTAACTACCCTTCTAGAACAAACGGGAAATCCTGCTGCAACATCCCCCATATAAAACAGAATAAAACAATCGAAAGGATATCATTTTTAAAAAATGATAAAGGTAAAAACAGTTCTCTGAATAAGCGAAAATCACTCATATCTCCCTTCCCCCGGATGCAAAATAAACATTCTTCAACTAAAATTAGTGTTCCCACTAGGCCGTTTTTGAAGGGCGCAGCGCCCTCCCTTTTTCATATCGGCAGAATGCACCCCGCCCTTTTCAAAAATAACACTATGCGCCCTGTGTTTTTAAAAAGATGCCTCAAGCATCATTTGGACCTGCTGCGATACTGGGGCAATTTTATTTGTCCAGCGATCATCTGCGAAAACGCTGATGTCTTGCCGATGTCCCCAGAATTTCACCCTGAAAACGGCCCCATGAACAAAAGAAGATGCAAACACCTAGGCAAAGAGGGGATGAGATTCTTGGAATTCTAACAGACTTATCAGTTGGAAACAAAAGGTAGATATCTTTCTTCCGCTGAGGATGGGTTTGAAAGGGTGAGGGAAGGTTTTAAGTCGTCCGAGATGGCGAGGGGGGGGGGGGGGAGATTATTGTTTAATTCCTCCCCATCCTTGAGTTTCTGAGAATCAACAATGAGAGAGGGAGGGTGGTAGGTAGGCTTCCTATTATATTATCTTCATCTGTAGGACTAGGGGGTGCCAGTTCCAGGAAAAATAGAAGGGGTACTACTTGTCAGACAAGAACAGCTGCAGATAAACTGCTCCATTTCTTGTCCGAAAAGTCCGAGTGCAAACGCAAATGGTTCTTAATTTGAACATACACGGTTCTTCACGATGATGCTGGCCGAAAAAATATGAAGTTTACTGAAATATTTCAGGCTGTTCCTTTTTCTTTTTTCCTGCAAAACAGAATAGAAGCAGGGTTTGTATGCTCTTGATAATCTTTGTAAAGGGCTTGGAAAAAGCGTTTATTCTGAAGTGATTGATAGAGTTTTGAAAGCTAACATAGTGCTTGAATTCCTTAGGGTCTAAGGAATGCACAACCTATGGCCCGTGGGCCAAACGTGGGCCGCGAAGCCTGTTGAATTAACCCGCGAAAAATTCTAAAGAAATATATATATTAAAAAAATTGAAAAAAAAAAGAAATAACTAAGTTTGCGAAATTATCGTTTCAAAACTCATTTACTGTTCTAGTTAACAATTTCAAGGTCTAATACAGGTGGATTTTACCTCACTTATAACTATCAATTCCCCGAAATCGCACTTGCAAAATCGGAAGATTAACGAAAATAAAGTAACAAAAACGGCACTTTCACCAAAATGAAAATTATTTTTGAAATATAATGTTGAATTGAGCAATTAACATCGTATGAATAGGCCATTTTTGCAGCGCTTCAGCCATTTGTGTCCGTTTTTCGTTTGCAGGTGGAATTAGGCTTAGCTAATTTTGGCGCATTGCTAGTTATTGTGAAGCAATCTTTTCCCATTTGTTTCTGATTAGTGAACTTTCTAATTGTTTTCTAAGTAGTACACAGTACAAAGTCGACTGAACTAAAATACAAGGGTATTTTTTTGTTATCTTGAATTTTTAGCCTCCCCCCCCCCAAAAGAACGTTTGGAATGGAAACATATTGTTCTGTGTGAAATTTGCCAAGGAAATTTTCAGCTGCAAAATATTTATTCATTTCTTTTTGCTGAGTATTTGTATTATCTCTGAATAGGAGTTGTATACTAACAGATTATTTTAAAAAAACTTATTGACATAATTAAAAACATACTTTTGACATACTTGTGCTTTTTCCCAACTAAAATGATTTTGCACTGTTTCTTTTTTTTATACATAAAAAACTATAATATTGCTTTTAAAAAAATCACAAAAATAAAATGCTGATGTATTAAATTTTCATAAAAATTGTCAGTGAAATTAAAATTTTGGATTGGCCCCAGCTGCTTGGGTAACGCATACATCTGCAAACACATTTGTGTCATGAAGTTGTGTCAAGTCCAACACTAGGCATTCAAATAAAGCCTTTTTGTTTTGCACTTTGCTACAACTGCATTTTTGAAGCACTGCACACAATATTTTAATAATTATTCAGTTTGAAGTATAATACATTTTAAAAAGTTGAACTTACATTCATCATGACTTTGATTTCTACTAAAATACTTAATGGCATAACGCACATTACTAGGCAGTTTTTAGATAGGAAGGGGGGATCCGTAATTAAATACTGTTCATCTTACATTGAAATTCAAAGGATTTTGAAATGCCTAGAATTTTTTATTGTTATTGAAAAGTAGTCACAATTATGGCCTGAAAAGTGTTGAAACACACTCAAAGAAAATATTCATCATTAGCTAAATGTTCCTACGGAGTTTGAAAAATGTGCTTATAGTTGGCATTTGGGGAAGGGGGAGGGCAACCTAACCTAAAGACAAGTGCATTTTCTGGAAGAAATGATATTCAATACTGAAGTTAATGGTGGCGGTTGGAGGGGGGGCAGGGGTGTGCACAAATGAATTTCCGGGTCCCCCTCCATGTTGTCTGCCTCTATATTTCACCCCTAGTTTAAAAAATATTGGACCCCTTGGGGATCAGGCCCTTGCCAACAGTCCCTTCTCCCCCTCCCCACTGTGCACGCCCCTGAGGGGGCGGTGCTCATGGTACAGACGAACGCATGAAATTTTTGCAAGGTGTTTTAAGATGTTATTTTTCTCCTTTTTTTTGGGGGGGGGGAATCAGTATTTTTTGAGAGGTGCCTCATTGGTCTTGGATGGGGGAAGATCGCGTTGAAATATATATAGCGCCCTTTTTATAATAAATAGTGCCCCTTTCAAAGACCTGCACCCTGCCCTTTTTTTCTCTAGAGTGAACACTACTAAAATGACTAAAAACTCTTTAAAAAAAAAAGCAATTCTTTGCAATTTGAAATATTTCGCCAAATAAACAAAAAAAAAACAATAAATTACATTAACAGCAGCTTTAAAATGTAAACAAATGATCACGCAACTCTATTGTTTATAGCCAAAGTCGCCAAGCCACAACGTTACTGTAATCCAGCCGATCAGTGAGAGAAGCCAACTCCGACAGATTAGCTGTCCGATCTTTTGAACGAAAACTTTTAAAAGTTCATACATTGCCTAATTTGTTCTTTTGACCAAAGATAAAGATCTTCCACTGCGCTGATCTTTTGTGTACAGAACTACCCTGTTGTAATTTATCTGGAAGAAAATACAATCTGTTTCGTCTTTAAATTTCATCATCTTTTCCTTTAATAATGTACTAATTAGTTTGATAATCCTTAAAGTATTCTTGACATTGGTGTCAAAACTCAGATGGATTTCAGCCGAGAAACAAATTTTGCTGGATACGGTACTTTCTGATAATTTCCTTAGGAAAACCTGAAGCACTGATCTGGTCAGATGGTTCAACTACGACGACAGAACACACGTTTTGCGTGAACCTTCCAGTACTTTACTTTAAAATCTATCAAGGGACCTAAACTCGTTGCTTTTAAGAGAGAGTCTTCACTCTCTTTCTCTCTATGTTTTATCTATTCTCAACTGACATATCACAGTAAGAAATTTCATTACAAAAAGCAGAGCTGGCTTTCTTATTGTCCTTTGGCAACAGGTTGAATATTTATTTCAGTTCTCGCTCAACAATAGGTTAAAATAAATAATCATTTGGGAGATATAACCATCCAATGTTTAAATTAATTAGGGTCATTCCATGTCAAATCAACACAATTTTGGGAGATTTTCAGATTTGATGTCTCAGATTTTCATAATTTTTGGTATGCAACTATATATCATAGATTTATGAAAAAATGCCAAATTTCAGTTATGTAGCACAATTATTTTTGAAGCTATTAATTTTTAAAAATTGAATTTTTTTTTGAAAAAAGTTCATATTTTAGCACCTTTAGGCGCCTACAGGCTGGCAACCAGTGATGATATGAACCTGAGAGTGGACTCATTTTAAAGCTGTTGAATGGGGCTTTAAAATGATATGCCACAAGGTAAGGATTACAATTTCAAAAAATTTATTTTAAAATTAAATTTTGAAATTTAAATATCTTAAAAAGTAGCAATTTTAAAATTTAAAAAAAATCACAAAAGTAGTTTGTTGCATCAAAAAACACATAGCAAAATTCTATCATGGGATCTCAATGGGATCAGGAGGTACAGAGCTTCAGAAATACACGTTTTGCAAATAATGTACCAAATTAGTAAAATTTAATTTTTAATAACTAATTTGTCTATGCAGTATGCAGGACACTATTAAATTACTAAACCACAATGATTACATTAAGTACCATGTCTGGAAACCTCTCTTTAAAAGAAAACTAAAGCTGATTAGCCCAAGTGTCCCAGGAAATCTCTTTTTACTCAGATAAAATGGGGGTTTCCCTCAGGGGAGGGGAACCCATTTTGTAAGGTGGAAGATGATTCATTAAACAAACAAAACCACTCTTTTATAGCCAGTGTAGATTGTAGGAAGATCTTAGGAAGATAGTTTGATATTTCCTATGATATTGTATCTTTAAAACACAACCCATTTCTTGGTCAATGCAATTTTCCTTGTTAATTTCTCACTATTTATCAAGTGCATGATGGATACCACTGACAAGATTGTCAAAATGGCTTGTTTTAACCCTTTAATAAACCTAATCGCTCCCATGCAAGAAAAGGAAATGAACAGATGCATTGGTCCCTTCCAATGATTGAAGTCTCCATGAAATAATTTATTGACCCTAAATGTTACTCATAACATTAGATTTTTAATGGTAAGTGTCTTCAGGGATGCCCACCTGGGGGGGGGGGGGTGTCATGGCACCATTGAAATTTTTAGGGGGATGTTTTGTGGGGTATTTTTTACTTTTTTTGAGGGCTCTTGCTTCTTTGGGGGTGGGGTTCACAATATTTAGGGGTGACCACCTGTGGGCAGAAGGGGGGGGGGAGGTCATGGAACCACTAAAATTTTTATGGAGGATGTTTTGTGGGGATTGTTTTACTTTTTTGGGGAGGCTCTTGCTTTTTTGGGGGGAGGGGGTTTATAATATTTAGGGGGTGTGCCCTTGCTCTTAGGGGGGCACAGTGTCTATGTGACCATTCTCCATTAAAAATTGTAAAATAGCCACTGCTTGTTTCATTGTAATGTGTTGCTTGTTTCATTCAATGAACTATTCAAAATAAAATACTAAATATGGTTTTTTTCACAAAACCCATATTTTTAAAGCCCTGTATCTCCTGATCCCATTGAGATCCCATGATGCCATTTTACTATATGTATTAAAATCTAACAAACTTTTTTTGGTAATTTTTTTAAAATTTTAAAATTGCCACTTTTTGAGAAATTTAAATTTTAAAATTTAATTCAAAATTTTCACTTTTTTTGAAACAGTAACCCCCATCTTGTGGCATATCATATTAAAGCCCCATTCAACAGCTTTGAAATGAAACCACTCCTAGGTATATATCATCACTGGTTGCCAGCCTATAGGCATCCAAAGGTGAGAAAACAGGAAAAAAATTTATGAAAATTTAAATATTTAAAAGTTAATAACTTCAAAAATAATTGTGCTACATGACTGAAATTTGGTATTTTTTCATAAGTCTATGATATGTTACTGCATAACAAAAATCATGAAAATCTGAGACGTCAAGTCTGAATCAGTGTGTTGATTTGACAACCCATTAACAAAAACGTTTCGGATTCGGTCCATCGCGCTTTGAAACCATGCTTGCCACAACTTAATTACACACAAAAAATTTGATCGAAATCGGTCCAGCCGTTTAAAAGCCTTATGGTGACAAACGTATGCACAGAAGATTTTTATATATTAAGTTAAGATATTATAAAATTTTTAATCTAATGAATCATCACTTTTCCTTTTGAGTCCAAAATTCTGGGTAAAGTCATACTTACTACAGTCGGACCTCCATATATCGAAGTAGCAAATTGTCGGCAAAAAATTCGATATATAGAAATTTCGATACATAGAAACGATCTTATTTTATCCTAAAAATCTCCTAAAACATTAAAATTAAAGCTAATTTACGCGTATGAAACCCAATTTCTGATTCATACGAGAAGCATCGGATTAAATAAAAGTTAGTCATTAAAAAAATAACATAAATTACATTTTTGCACCTTCATACTTCTTCATTCTTCTTCAATTCAACTTGATCCGCAACTTTAAGGGATTTTCGTTTTGACAATGTAATCGGAAGAAAAGTAAAAAATCAATCTACTTCACTTGAATGATTTTTACTGCAGCTAAAAAGACTAGGAATGATAATCAACAGACAAATGGGATAACTTGAAACTGATTTTACAACGTTACAGGTTACAACTAAGATTTGAAGTAAACGTGAGGGAATTTAAGAACTCCAGAACGAAACAACGACCTATCTACACGCCCCTCAACCTCAGATTCCTACTGAGTTTCGTAGTAACCTTTAGTGTGAACATAATTTTCTCCCCTAACCTTCATTTTTCGTGAGACAAACAGTCTAAAGTGGAAAAATAATCTACGAATGTCTCGAAAAGAAAATCGATATATAGAGATTTTTTCGATATATAGAAACAATTTTTCTATGTAATGAACATAGAAATTTGCTGGGATTTCGATATATAGAAAATTTCGATATGTGGAAGTTCGATATACGGAGGTCCGACTGTATATTTAAAATTAGCATTTCTAAAAATTTAATCACATAACAGCATTTTCTAATTTTCTTCTGAACAACATGTCACTCACACTCAAAGCAATATTTTTTTTATGCATACATATCTATCAGTATATATCCTCATATAAATAACAGCCGATGATTGAGTAACCCGAGTGCTTCAAGGCTGAACTCGATCCGGTAACTTAACTGTTTCACTGGTAATACTGTTATTTTAGGAAAATGAAGAAACGTAAAAATGGTCAACAATGATCACTGTCTACTGAAGTTAAGGGTTAATCCACTGGAGTTAGGGTTAAAACTTAAACTACAAAAATTTGACGAAACAGGCAATTGCTGCGTTCAAATGTAGAAACAAATTTTCACCAGTCATACCATGACGGGTGACTTTCTAGTCCTCATATAAATAATAGCCGATGATTGAGTTGATGAATTAGCGTGGTTCCAGTGATTTGTTTTTGCCATAGTTCACTTTGTGTTTCCATCCCCTACATGAGTTATCCCCTTTGAAATGAGTAAAATTTTTACATTTGACCTTGAACTTTAACATGTTGCTATTATTTTAATTATTAAGTTACAGCCACGTAACTCAGCAGGTAAGACTATCATCTTATGCACTTTACCATCAAAGCGTAAAATTAATTGCCATAAATATAATTCAAATAGATTTCGGCCAAAATGCAAAGGTCTAAAACAGGGTGGCGACAGGAACTGTGAAAAAAAGTTCCCTGACTTTTCCCTGATTAAGTTCACCAAATTTCCCTGATTTACGTTACCAATGATAATGGTTTTCTTTCTTTGCTCTACTTGAAATCCATTGTATATCTGTATAAAATGCAGTATTTTTAACGTTTTAAGCTGTGTAAAGTTGTTGAACTAAAGATATATTTTCAAAAGATGTTACTTTTTTTTAAATAAAATGGTTAAAAAAATATATCAAGTCTATCTTTGGGGAGGGGCGGGGGAACCTACAAAACAGTACATTAAATTTTTCTACAATGGAAAGATTATAGAAAATTTAAAAAAAAATACTTCACTTCCAGAAACCACTTAGTATGAGAATTTTAAGAAACTATTAAAATTACTCTTAAAAACATATGTGTATTTAAGATAGAACTAAAAAGTAATTAAAGTCATTTTGAACTAAGTTTTCAAACAGTACAATAATTGTTGCAAGAATAACAAGTAATAGTGAAAGAATAGAATATTTATGCAAAACAGATGAAACCATTTGACATCCATTCATAAGGAGCTTTTCTCTAATCAAGAACATAGGTTTTAATGAATGAATACAGCATTTTAACAATATAAAAATTTTTTCTTAAGTACACAAGTTAACTCTATTTAAAATCATTTCAGTATGTAATGAAAAAAAAAAAATCTTAGATTGCTTTTGTAACAAAAAACTTTGAAATGCAAGAAAAAAAAGCAATTAGTTAATTTTAAAACATATAAAAGAATACAACTTGGTTATAAAATTAAAGAATCACTTAAGTCTTAAGAAAAGAAAACCTTTATAATCTGCGGTGGCAACAAATAGTATAACGGCAAAAAACAAAGTTTTTTTTATTGAAAGTTCAGTTTTAGTAATTAAATTGAAAATGCAAAGAAGTGATAACTTTTAAGCTTTTATAGTATTAATTCAAAAACCAAAGATTTCTTCTTGAGATCGTGATTACAGTACGCTAATCACTTCAAGACAACGGAATAAAGGCAAAGAAGCTAAGGCATTAATGAAGGCTTCCTCTTTGCCTGTATGGTTGTTTATTTTACGTAGCATTGAAAGCGTAAAAGGAAATTTCAAGCTAGGTAAAATAAACAACCTAACAGACACAGAAGCAATCTTAGGAAGTTCATCCTTTGGTTAATAAGTAAGATTCAATACTTTGACGTTGAGGAAAAAAGATGCACAAATATGCGGCAGTGTATAATCACACCTCATTAATTTTACTTTTTTTTTTAAACAGATCATTGGCAGAAAATGCGTAGGGAATTAGAGTACTTAATTTTGTAAAGCAAAAAAAAAAAAAAATTATCTTCATAAAATAAATTTTCCCTGATTTTTTGTTATTTTTTCAAAATTCCCTGATATTTCCCTGATTAATAAAGTTCCCTGACTTTTCCCTGATCTCCCTGATCTGTCGCCACCCTGTAAAAGTCCCATTTTTGTCTACGAAAACCACTTTTTATGACCTCTAAAAAATCAAAGGTCCAGTTTAGAGAAAAAATAAACGTAGTTTTAAACATCTTTCATATGCAGCTTTTAGAGATATGAGTTTCAAAAAAATTTAAAATGGTCAAGCGCACCCATCCGTCGAACCTGTATGGATTTACCCTATATGAAGAAGAATAAAACTTATTGGCTATGCTCAAACGAAATCGGGGGAAATTTTTCCAAAAACTAAAGCTACTAAAAAGGTTAGGCAATTTGTGCTGTAGGCTGAACATGATATCCAAAAAACAAACTGATTAGCAATATGGGTAGGAACTGATGGAAAGCCACGCTGTGAGACCACCTCAAAGATCCTTTCTTCCAACCGAAGTATTTTCAACTGATGGGACAAGTGACAGTGATGTACAATTCCCAATGGCAATACAACTACAAGGATTGATAGCTAATAACTTTTTAAGATGCCTGCTTTTCGGGAGGAAGGGGAAATGAAGAAACTTTGATATATTCATTCTAACTTTATAAATTTAGGCGACTTGTTCTTTTTTTTTCTTTTGAAATTTTTCATTCAAAAGGTGCTTTAGATATTTGAATATTTTTGCTGTTTCAGATATTTCACTCGTAATCATCCACATGTGTCTAAATGTCGCAGACAGCTGAACCAACAAGAAAAGCAACTAGAGTAGGGCAATAGCGAAAAAAGCTGTGCGCCCGAACTGCGATAGTGATTAAGGTGACAGCTTACCACGCCTACTGCAATTAGTACACACAAGAACTGAAGAAAAGCTGCCGAGGGTTCTCAGAGTGGATGATCATGGACGATTCCATTTTCAAAGAGTTTGGTCGAAAAAGTCAAGACTTTACTTTAGCAAAGAATTCCCCCCATCCCGGTCTTATAGAGTTGAACAACTCTTGTAGAAAATACATGAATTGTTAAAAGAATGAATGTTGTTAAAATGATTTTAATGGTTATATACATAGATGTGTGAGTGAAAAAATACCTGTATGGATCCTTCGATGTCTTGTTAACTTATCCTTCCTATAGAATCCCCTACCACAAAAATCACAAGGATATGGACGTTCACCAGTATGAATCATGTTGTGCCGAGTAAGATGGTTCTTTTGAGAAAAGCTTTTCCCACACACCTCACAATGGAAAGGTTTGTCACCTGTATGGGTCCTCATGTGATCCAGGAGCTTGCAGCGATAACTGAATCCACTTCCACAGATTTCACAAGAGCAAGATTTTTCACCATGGGCAGCCTTGACGTGAATGCGGACTCGGTCCCCAGAGGCAAAATATTTGCCACAAATATCGCATGGCACCGTTTTCTCACCCTTAGTATGAGCGGACAAATGGGCCTGCAGTTCAGAAGCCTGTTTGAAGGGAACTTTGCAAGATGGGCAGGGCCATGAACGCTCTTTTTCACCTAGCTGATTTGGCTGTTGCTGGTCATCATGAGCCTGGTGTTGGTGCTGTTGGGGATGAGGTGGTGGAGGTTGCTGTTGTTGTTGCTGCTGCTGCTGTTGTTGTTGCTGCTGCTGCTGCTGTGAAGGTTGTTGCTGCTGTTGCTGTGGAGGAGGTTGAGGTTGATTTTGTTTGTCTAAATTAGGATTGGGTATTTTTAACCCAGAATCAATCCCTGGAAATGCTGGTGGTGCCGATGCAGCAGCTACTAATAAATTTCTAGCCGTCGAGAAATCATTCTGGTTAATTAGATGATTCTTTAAACTACCCACTCTGTTCACTCCTTTTTGTTTAGAATCTTCAGGATGCTGTAACGGTTGAGACTGGCTAGCAGCTGCAGCAACATGAAAATTGGCTAAATGTGAGCGAGGATCAAAACCTAAAAAAAAAATAATTTTCAAATGAAATTTTAAAAAGCGGAATGTTTTTTATTTCATCCGACTTTTTCTTGCAAATATTCTTTACATATTTTTCATTTTTTAAAATTATTCATCATTTATAGCCGAGAGATGCATATAGTAGACAATTAACCATGCACGAAGTGTAGTGAAACACTTAGGATTTGCAATATTTTGAAAAATTCAGATATTTTTCTATATTTTTATACACATTTGTATACATTTTATACCAGTAAATGAAATCTTGATTGCTTGATAATTTTTGGATTCATCATTTTCAGTTTTACACACATGTAAACCTTATAGTCTCTTTTAAAATTCTTACTATATACATCTAAAGCAAAAATGATACCAGAATGGTAAGCATTTTAAGCACACAAAATCAGCCAAAACATGTACTAACGGCATGCAATGATGTGCAAATTGCTGGAAATAAAGCAAATTGAGTTATACAGAACACAAAAGGTACATGGGATTTTTTTAAAAGAACTATCTCTGGGGATAAAACTGTTTGGAGAGTCAAAAATACTGACTTTACTGACCAAAATATATAAAATACTGATCATATACTGACTAAAATTTAAAAAATTAACATACTTTGGCATAACAAAAAAGAGTATTATACTTAGTGAAATAGATACTAGCTTTGTTTGTAATGTGTAGCAACACAATGTACAGCTAATTTGGTATAAATTTTGACTGAAAGCTAAGTTTAATTCATATATTTATTATATAGTTAAAAAAACTTTTCTGAAACTAGGAAAAAAAATTAAAAGATCTTGCAACTGTTTAAAATATTATTAAGTGATCAAGAGCAGTTTTTCATTCACATTTTTTTCCTTGAAAACTCAGTGGAAAACGAACTTTAAGAAAAAGGAAATACAAAGTGGAAAAAACACGTCAATTATACACTTAACCTTATTAATTTTTAGTTAAAAGCATCTTTTAGTAAAACTCAGAGCATATTTAGAAGACTGTTTTAATTAATAATAAGCAAATATTTTTGCATATACAAAAATTACATCCTGACTGACACCCGGCCCCAAAAATATAGACACAAGCATAAAATACAATTCCCAGTAAAAATACGAATGGAAGGATTTATTCATCCATCACATATAAGTATAATGATAAACGGTACGTGAAACACAAGTTATTGTAATTTATTTTAAAAACACAAGGTGGTGAATTTATTAAGAAAACTAGAAAGTTGGGTGTCCTATAGTTGCACTTTTTAATTTATAAATTATATTTAAGATTAAGAAACACAGTTACAAATGTAAGTATGAAATTGTGTTTCCATTACCTCTTGTTACTTCAGACAGATGGTTTTCCATCATAAGTACCAAGTTATTCCAGTGTCACAAAATATTGGCAAACAGTTTCATATAATTTTGGGGCCCAATGTTGCCACACGTTTACATTGGATTTAAGTTTGGATTAACCGATGGCCGTTCCATGACATTGATATTATTCATGTTGAACTACAGATCTGTTGAGTTGGATGCATCAGTAGGCACTTTGTCTTCCTGAAATATAGTTTGCTCCGCCCAGCAAATCCTGTATTGGAATAAGATAGTCCTCTAATACTCACTAATAGTCAAGAAAGCTCATTTTCTAGTTACAAAAAGCCAAAAACGTTCATTAATTAAATCCAATACCACAACAAACCTTACGTTTTAACTGAGTGAAGAAAATGACGTCTTAGGGTGACAAATGGCTGTCAAAGTTATTTAGTGCTGAGAAAAAGTGGAACTTGGAAAGACCAGATGAATAAAAATTTTACTGGCATGTTTTAAGAAGCGAAAGAAAAAGTCTTTTTTTGTAGACAGGCAAGATGGGGGATAAGCAATGGCTTCAGATGCTTTTGGATTCAATAGACAAGCATTTTTGGGAATTTCTAGCAAGTAAATAAACTGCCATGACTATAAGCAAATAATAAAGAAGAACCATTTTATTCTGATAAAGGAGTTGCTGGGAGTACCACTCTGTGTATTTCAGAAAGACAAACACCTACTCATGTGCCTAAAACACAGGGTTTAGCAAAAATGCTAAAATATTGAAAATTGATGATGAATATGTTGACATATCTTTTTTTTTTTTGATACCTCAATGTGTTTCTATTTCAATTAATAACATTAATAACTAAATTCAAAATTCAGCCATAATATCTTTAAAGAAATAAATACACAGCAGCTATTTTCCTTTTTCAATTTGACATAAAAATTTTAAATTATACTTATCATTGAGAGGACACAAGCTTGATTTTCAAATGGTACAAGTTCCCTAATAATGTTCGTCCTAATAATGCACTTATTGGGGGGATATAGTGCTCAGTTGTAGGTAATACTAAATATTATTGTACTTACTAGTAATTTAAATATCTTGGGTAAGATTTGTAATAAGATTTAGTTGAAATCACCATACATATTATTTCCTCTCTCGTGCATGGTTTTCTACACTATTATTAGGCATTCAAGCAAAAAAGTGAAAATTCCTTGTATGATTTTTGTAATTGAATTACATTTTGCAAAACATGTGACCGTAGCAAAAACCCTGCTAACACAACGAATATGTAGTATCAATGTCAAGGACTGCCTACTGTTTCGTCCAGACAAAAATCCAATTGAAAATGTCTGGGAACATCTAGCAAGAAAATTATATGAAAATGGAAGTCAATGTTTTTCGACTAAGGACTTTAAAGGAGTGATAAATGAAGTATGGAACCAGTATGAACTCCCCACATCGGTAATGCAAAACTTGTTACTTTCAATGGAAAACCATGTGTTTGAAGTAATTAAGGGTAACAGAATCACAAGTTCATATTAACAATTGTAACTGTGTTTCTCAACCTTAAATATCATTTATAAATTAAAAAGCATGGGTAGCTCTTATGGAAGGGGAAGGCAGGCACCCCCCCCCCACTTCAAAAAGTAAACGATCCTTGCCTCCCCCCCCCTCCCCTTCATTTTTTTAGAGCAAAAAATTAGCAATCGATTGAAAAATGACTTTGTCCCCTGAGTGCACTGATTTTTTTTTTTACAGAAATAAAGATGAAAAAGTACAAATAAATGGGATAGCTAGGTATTCCATAAAACTAGATCATTCTAATCCAATAAAATAATAGCAAAGATTTTTAAGTAAAACAGACTACCAGATTGGCAAAATTTAGCTGCTACAATAGCAATTTATTGCTTTTTTTGGCATTTTTTAAAGTTTATCTGAAAATTAAAAAAAAAATGACAGTGAATATTGTCTTAAAATTAATTATTCAGTAAATTTGCAAAAAAAAAAAAAAAACTGACTTTACTGACTAAATTTTGTGAATACTGACTAAGACTGAGCAATTTTTATAATACTGACTTTTACTGACCAGTTTTATGCCTTGAGACTTCACATTTTCTAAATCCAAAATGTATTTGGCAAGAAGCAATATTATCCAGCAATGAGTATTATTTGCAGTTTTCTCCTTTTCTATTAAAATTTCATATTAAATTTTAAAAATTTATGGCCAGATGGATTGGATTTCCTAGCACAAGATTGTTTACAACTTATTGACTGAACTCATCTGTTTTAAGGTAATTAGAACAAAAAATTAATTGGTAGAAGGGGGGGGGGAATGTACCAAAAAAAGGGGAAAGGCACTATAACATTTAATCATACAGAATAAATTTTAAGAAATTTTAGTTATTTAATATATAAAGTTATACTGGGCAAAAAATATATATATATTTCTTTTTTTTTAATCAGCAAGTTACACAATAATATGAACTAAAAATTCATCTTATCAGAGATTCAAAATATGTAATACAGTCAATTCGTGAGAACTCGAAGTCTGATAACTCGAATATTACTATAACTCGAAGATCTTATCAAGTCCCAACCCCTAAGGGTTAATTCTATGCTAATTATTCTCAATATCTTCCTTTAACTCGAAGTTTTTTCAAAGATGACTCAAAATTCATTTCGATAGAATGAAAAAAAGGAAAGAAAGAAAGAAAGAAGTGACTTTGGGAAAAAAAATAAACCACCTTCACTTTCAATTCCTGCACAATAGACCTCTAAAGCAAGAAAAGCACCTGTTGAGTCTATGGTGCGATGAAGAAGTTAGCTTGTTTTCTTTTGTTGTACTGTACTGTTTACACTTTGACATGTTGCTGGACTATGAATTTGCTTTTAATCTGTCAAGTTGTCAAGTCAACTGTATGTACCTTTATTCAAAGTCTGACCTAGTTAAGATGTGTTCCCCTTCGTTCTTTAGTTTGATCATTTGCTGAGAGACAGAGTTAGTTTTCTTTATTATTAAAATTATCTATAAGCAAGTACTCTGTCAATCACATTAAAAGAAAAAAAGAGAAACATCTAAAGCGGTAGAACCCATGAATCCGAATTTGAAACGAAGGAAAATGTGCACCGTTCCTGAAGTAGAATCAGCTCTATTCAAGTGGTTCCAGCAGTATCGAAATCAAAACCATGTTTTTGATTTTTTTCTTTGTATATTTTTGATTAAATTTTGCATATTGCGCTTAAAAATGTTTAAGTTCTGTAATTTTGTCTATTACATGCATATATTAAAATATTTGTTGGTTTTTTAATATTAAAATGTTGAAAACCAAAACGAGCGGTAAGTTGAACTTCCGATAAGTTGAAGTTTTTCGTTGATCTCTTTAGATTTGAGTTATCGCGAATTGACTGTATATATATCATAATGCAATGCATAAATTAAATGCATTCTAATTAAATGTGAAGTAAAGTAGAAAACTATTTTCCAACTAAGCTGTGATTGAAAAAAGTTGTCATGCTAATAACCTATTTGTGTAAATTTTATGATCCAACCTACATATAATTAAGATTTATCTACAAGACCATCATTGAATTCATCAGAAATTTGACTCATCTCAACCTTATTCAGGGTGGCGACAGGAATGGCGAAAAAAAGTTCCCTGACTTTTCCCTGATTAAGTTCACTGAATTTCCCTGATTTACGTTACCATGGATAATGGTTTTCTTCCTTTACCCTACCTGAACACCATTGCATATTAAATAAAATGAAGTGTTTAAAACGTTTTAAGCTGTTAAATAAAAATAAATTTTGAAAATAAGCTTTTTTTTTAGTAAAAATTGTATATTAAAATATCTAAGGAGAAATATTATAGGAAATCTAAAACAAATACTTTACTTCCAGAAACCAGTAAACATAAGAATTCTAAGAAATTATTAAAACCACTCTTAAAGACATATCTAATCATGATAAAACTAAAAAAGTTTATTTGGAAATAATTTTGAACTGAATTTTCAAGCAGCATAATTGTTGCTGCGAGAATAACAAGTAACTGTAAAAGTATAGAAATAATGCAGTTTTACTTACATAAATAATGGACATAATTATGTAAAACAAATTGGTACCTTTAAACAATTAATCATATTGAGCTATTCTCTAATCAAGAACTTAGGTTTTAATGAAGGAATACAGCATTTTAACTATTAAAAAATAGTAAAAATATTTGCTTGTGTACACAACTCATTTTCAAATGATTTCATTATTAGTCGGAAAAAATCTTTTGTAACAAACATTGAAATGTAAAAAAAACAGTAATTAATTTAATAATTTATAGTATATAACTTTGTTTTAAAATTAAAGAATTTTAAAGTCTGAAAAAGAAAAAAAACCCTTTATATAATCTAAAGCGTCAGCGAAAGATAAAATGGCAAAAAACAAAAGTTGATTTTCATTTAACATTCAATTTTAATAATTTAATCAAAAATGCCAAGTAAAATACCTTTCAGCTCTTAGCAGAATCAATTAAAAACAAAAAAAAAAAAAAAAAGATTTTTTCTTGAAATTGTAATTACAGTACGCAAGCTACTTCAAGACAATGAGTAGAGGCTTTAATGGCGGCTTCCTCTTTGCATGTAGGGTTGTTTATTTTACGTAGCATTAAAGGCCTGGCAGAAAAATTCAAACTACGTAAAATAAACAACTTTACAGACACAGACGCTTAGGAAGTTTATCCTGTGGTTAATAACTTAAGATTCAATACTTTGACCTTAAGGGGAAAAAAATGCATAAACATATGTAAGTGTATAATCGCACCTCAATAATTTTACTTTTTTTAAACAAATAATTGGTGGAAAATGCATAGGAGATAAAGGTATTTGATTTCGCAAAGCAAAAAAAAAAAATTTTTTTCTTCATTTTATCAATTTTCCCTGAATGTTTATTATTTTTTTCGAAATTCCCTGATATTTCCCTGATTTTTCCCTGATTAATAAAGTTCCCTGACTTTTCCCTGATCTCCCTGATCTGTCGCCACCCTGTTATTATCATACTTAATTTCTCCCTTTTTCATGCATCTTCTCATACCTTATTTTTACTTCAAGTCCAAAAGTTTTTTTTTTGAAGTTTTCAACTTGGCTTTAAATGTTACTTCTTTACATGCAGCATGCTTTTTCATGAAAATTCAGGAAAGTTCCATCATCAGTTATGATGAAAAAAGTTCTAAAATTATTCTGACAATAAACTTTTCAAATGATTATTTAAAAATGAAACAATCAAAAAAAAAAAAAAAAAATTCTGGAAACATGGTGCCCTCTTAATATATTTATTAAGATTATGTATGCTTTAAAGAAGTATTCAACACAGGTCCCACAAAAAAGTGGCTATAACATTAAACATATGTACATAAAAGATAATTGTATTACACAGTTCTTTAACATTTTATCCTAACTAGTTTAATAGGTATATTACATGTAGAAAATTGTATAAAGTAATTTCATCATTTGAATAATTAATAATAACCTATGTACAGAATACTAATCAATAAATATGATACATACAAAACTTAGTTTCAAAAGAAATATTATATTCAGCAAAAATTTAAGTACCTCTATAATCCCAAGGGGTAGAACTGTTGCAGATCGTCAAAACATCTGTAAGAAATATACTTTTGCTTCAAACTACAGAACAAAAGGTAAAAACGTACTTGCTTAACATCTTAATTTGTGGTGATTTCCCTTTCTCCAGTAGTGAAAAATATTGCCAGGAGCAAGAAATTTGGAATTTCAAATTTTTACTAGCATGTTTTGAACATTGAAATTTATTTTATCTAAAATTACACGCACAATTGGGAGCATACTTAAAATGGTTGATATATATATATATATATTTCAAAAATAAAACAAATACCTTATTATTTACTTCATTGTCACTCCCAAAAAATTTTTTTAAATAAGCTAATACTTCTAAAGTATATCATTATAAGTCAAATGACTGCCTGGTAAATATTCATTGGTATGGACTCAAATCTCAAAAGGTACAAGGGAAAAAGTGTCCTTATGGGTAGTCACATTAAACGATAAGTTGCAACAACAGCAAGTTAAAACTGAAATAGCTCTGCCGACATTTTCTCAAAAATTAATAAAAAAAATTTCTCACTTCAAATTTAATAAACATTGCTTTGCTTAATCATTTCACAATTATTTGACATTTATCAAATGAATTTATTATATTTCACCAGGGTTCGCCGATATATATCTGATATTTATTTTGAAAATATGATGTTTGGATATTTTCGATATTTATTTTTCAACCACGGTATTTTCAATATAAAAAGTATATTAATCACAATAATATTCTTTATTTATTATTAAAACTAACTAAGAAGTGATTTACTATATTTTTATGATGTATTAATACATCAATAAAATAACAAAGTAATACAATATTACTTTTTTACTTGTATTGTATATTCATAAAATTAGTAGTAACGTGACAATTTGAATACATTTTAAAAGTGCCCAATTAAATATTAAACATTGATCAGAAAAGAAGTAAATGTCTTATGACTGTGCACCGACAAATGCATATTATATTTATTTATGATGAATCATATAACTGTAAAAGTAGCTAACAGAAGAAAAATTAGTAAAAGTGCTAATGTGAAATTAACATCATTAAAATTGATTGATGACGTACTGCAATATTAGATATAAATAGTGAAAGAAACCTTAACTTTAAGTCTCCATACTGCTATTATAATATAAGAAAATAAGGAGTGATTTGAAGATGCATTTACTATTTTGAAGACTTTAGTTTGTGCTAATTGAAAATACTGGATATATATCAAAATATCTGACATATATCAAAATATCAGATATTTTCGAGCCCTGTAATTTATTGACGTTTAGAAGCAGCAATACAGTAATTGACATTTAGAACCAGTAACAGCCACAGCAGTAATGCAGAGAGATTTACTGGTTACAAGTGTCTATAGTGAGCCCCTCTTAATGCAACCAACAAATGGCCTAAAAATACATTGTGGGGACTTCAGTCTATAGAAATTATGGAGCGTAGCTCAAGATATCGTAACTGTGGTTGAATATTATTTATGATAGCTCTTCCGATTTGCGGAGTCATTTTTTAATAATGAATTCTGCCAAAAAACACAACCGAGTGATTAAAAGCTTGCATTATCACCAAGATGCTGACATGTTCGGATAGCTAGCTGTGGTCATGGTTCATTTAGCTCTTTATTCTTTTAAAACAACAAAAAATTAGTAACAAACGCACTTGGAGAATTATTTGACAGTCTTAACGTCAAAAGATCAATTTGGTTGAAATTTGAAACATTACAGCACATGACCTAAGACTGTAAAAACAGGGCCGGCACTGTTCGCTGTATCACTAGGTGTATTTTGCTTAGAAGTTACAGTTAGCATGACAGAATATTGAGGGAATAGCGGTTGGTCTTTTTTGTGTGTATAAAATAAGAATGAATTACTTTTTCATTGCAGTTCTAAAATGCCTAAAACATTTGGAAATATTTCATTTCTCGATAAAAATTTGAATTTAAAAACAGATGGGTAGTTGCAAATGCAAAATCTTCATTGAACTATCAAAAAAATTAGGTATGCTTTACCAATTGCGTACTTGAGCAACACTTAACTGACAACATATTTTAAAGGCTTTTGATTTGCTTTAAATATACACAGGAATAGGGGCTTTTTTCAAATAGGATGTAGGGAAAACAGTCAGTCACAGCCACATCATGCAAAATGTGAAACAAATGCAAAGCAAGATGTTAAACAAGTAAGCATGCATAAAAATATACACACAAGCACAATAAAAACAGCAGCAAAATTTATACACAAAAAGTTTGAAATTTTTTCATATTTTAAAACCATTGTTGTTTTTACACCTAAGGAAGAGCTGATATTCAAAGTACTGAACTTCTGATTATTCATGCAGTTTGAAAAATCACTAATATTATCCTATTTTTGTATTTCCCCTACAATTAAAAACTCTTTTCAATTAAACTGCACATCAGTATGGGAAAAACTCGATTGCAAGACATATTAACAAAAAAAAACATACACACCGGACATTCGATATAACCACCATCTCCATCCCAGAGAAAAAGATCTTTATAAGGAGTGGTCGTTATAAGAGGTATAATTTAGAAAACATACATTTATTATGCATGTTTTGTTGCTCTAATAAAATTGGCATTTTTCCAAAGCTTCCAGTTAAATGATCAAATTATTTTATCATAAGATTTTTTTAAAAAAATATGGGTGCAAAATATGAAGACGAAATATTAAAGATTTTAAAGTATTAAATACAGGAAAAAATTTATTATATAAAAATAACATCATTAAAGAACAAATATTTCTCGACAAATGAAAATTCCATCAGATAAAAAAACTAACACTTGGGAAGTTAAACAAAATATCTTTTGACTATGATGTTATGAAAATAACAGTTAACCATAGGAAACATCGAAGATTTTCAGAGTAATACTAGGATATGCCGAATTGTTGACAAGCAATTTGTAATAGATTTTTAATTTTCCTTAGAAAAATTTCAAACCCACAACACTCCATAAATCGATAAAAAAATTTAATTAGAATGGTGTCAATTATTTTTAAAGCGATAAACTTCAACTTACCTTTTTGCTCATCTTTCCACAGTTGAAAACCATTAACTGAAAGTAGGAAATTATTTATGTTAAAATCACTCATTTCTGTAATAATATAGTCCTTTATCATTTATATTGCTAAAATTATTGAGGAAAGTGCAGAATAAGAACATTAATCTGCATTATACTCATGCATCGGAAAGTGAGAAAATAAACAATGAGCCTCAACAACCTGCAGACAACAAAGGCTGTCAAAATAACGGTAAATGCCTATTAGGTTTCTAAAAATCCATCATAAATTGCCAAGTCAGCTTTTAAAGTACATAAGTATGATGTCTGCTTTCTTTTGTCATTCAAGATCATAGGAAATACTAAAAATATAGGTGTTAATAAGAATTGCAAACGACGCGTCAAGTTCAGAAGGGTCCCGCTATGTTAGCAACTCACAGCAGGAGATCGCGATTCCCAAACAAAGGCATTTGAGTGCTTATGTCCTAGATTTCATTTAAAGCATTTGGAGGCATTTTTTAGATCATGGAAAGATATTATATATAACAATATTTTTAAAGTACAAAAGTAACAATTAAAATTCACCTGGAAATGCTGTAGGAAAAACAAAAGTTGGAGTGCAAACAACTTGCTCTGGCGTAGAAGCCATTTTTTTGCACTCCTGAATTGCCATTCGCGAAATCCAAATATATCATGACATTCCAGTTTTATCGTTCTCTCAAGCATGAAAGATTAATATTTACTCCTTTGTGGAAAAATGTACTAATATTTCTATTTTCATAAATGCGATAATGAAACCTTAAAAATTTTTCAAAGGAAATGATAAACAAAGTTTGAATTATGAACGATAAAAGTCAACAACGTTTCTGAACATGAACGTCCCATCCCGAATCCCAAAATAATCCAAAGACAATGGAAAATATTTCCGCAGACATTGAACAAACCGATGCGTATACCTAGAGTCCCTTAGAGTCCCTATATGAAAACGTAGTTTTCAGAGTTGCGACAACGCGGTATCATTTTCCTATTGGTCGAAGTCCGCCTGAGGCAAGGTTTCTTCTTCTCCCGTAGGATTAACATGGAGCGTATGACAGTGCTGTGGAAAAACCCAGAATCTGAAAAATTAAAGGTGAGTCCAGGATTTTAATGCTCATATTACTGTTCTACAATGTTCAAATTATACGTGTGTAGCTTTACTTGAGTGAGTCCATTCCTATTTCTTTAACTATCACGTAATTATATCAAGAACATGTGTTCCGGTGTGCTAAAATTCCATCCTGACACTTTATTTGGGTCTTTTATAGTTATTTTTTCTGTTAAATTGATGATTCCAATCACAACGTTATTGAAAAACAACACTTTAAGACAAGGCAAAAGTTTAAATTGTGTAAATTAAATTTTTTTAGCGATAGATCTCTGTATTCGGTTTGGCGCGATCAATTTCGTGCTTGGCGACGAGTGAAAGTAAACAAAACATACACTTGTGATGTGAAGAGATCTTAACTTGTGGTTTGTATTATAAATGCTTTATGCTGCGGAAATTTTTATTTTAAATGAATGTGACTTGATATTAAAACCCATTTTAACTTATGTTTTAATGTTAAGGTTTTTATTTTTCCTGATCATTTCTTAGACAAAAATTGACTAATGTATCGTTTTTCATGTTCCTTCAAGTAATCTTCACTTTATGCAACGTAAGTATTTAGTGTCAAATTTTTGTTTTTTGAAAGGAGATGCAGAGGAAATAAAATGCTTATAAATTATAGGACTTTCAGTGCTTGCTGGCAGTATCTTTTAATAACATTTTGATTTATGGAAACGTTTTGTTATGATATTCTGCTAAATGTTGATTAGTTAAAATTTGTTTAAAAAAAACGTCAGTTCGATTATGAAATTAATGTGACCACATGAATTTGCCAAAGCGTTTGAGGTGGCTATGAAGTAAACACTTGCTTGACACACAGTACAGTTTTTATCGATTTTTTAGGTTGAGCGAGCCAATTTAAAATGTATTATTTTATTAAAAATTTAAAGAATTGTAGGTAGTTTTGGTTATTTTGGTAATTTACTCTTTTTTATTCAACAAGCATGCCAGTCGCTGTGTGTGTTCCATCATAAACAGAAAACTGAGGTGTTCTAAGTTCGGTTCAAGTAGTGTGTTGGTACATTTTATTATGCTCTAATTAGGGTTTACTAATTTTTAGGTTGCCTTGTTATTTCCTTTACCTGCTATTTCTTTATCACCTGAAGAATCAAGTGCATGCTATCACCCCACTTCAGGTTCGTAAAAATTTCTATTTTTACTGAGAAAATGATTTTTAAATAATTATGCCATGATTGATATATAGTTAAGTTTTAACAACTTTTGAATTACCTTTGAGGTAAGGACTGTTATCATGGGTTTTTGAGATTGTAAAAGTCCTCCCAGCCACAAAGCTCTTGTTTTTCAGAAATTAGGTACATTTAAAGTTTTGCGGGTTGAAATATCAATACTGTTATAATATAATGCTGAATCAATGGTTTTTTAAGTGAAACTTTTTATGCAAGGGCTTTGAAGTTATATCCAACCTTTTTGTGTGATGAAAAGTGGTGGGGATAAGCAATGTCGGTTAGAAAGAAAATAGTGGCTTGCTTGCCTTCAGATATTGGAGGAAAGTGAGACCTTGCGCTCTTCTCGCTTTCTTTCTCATTTTGTATGGTTGCATGTACTACGTTTAGGCAGCGCGGAGATCAATATGTACATTTGTAATTACTTACTTTAGTTATCGTAAACAGATCATTTCTCTTCTTAAGAAGGAAGAAGATGATCATTATAAGTGGACACATGTATATAATTTTATGTAAGAAAATGAATAAGAAATACAATCTATTCAAAAGTGTTTGATGAACAATTAACATGTTTCGCGTCTATCGTGTGTCATTATGATACAACCTGTTTCTTGGAATCAAACTTTAAAAGAATTCTACTCTTCTAGATCAGCAGAAAAATATAGTACATGAAGCTCTCACCCCACATCAATTTCGTAAAAATTTCGATATTTGGTGGAAAAATGATTTTTAAATAATCCTGTCTCGATTAATGTGGAGTTAAATTTTAACTAGTGCGGCATTTTAAAATAAAGGCTGTCATAATGGATTTTTGAGATTATCCGTAAAGATCAGAAAATATCCGATATTTTGATATATATTGGATATTTTGATATTTATCCGATGTTTTCAATCAATGCAAAATAAAGTCTTTAGTAACTGCTTCCTTAAATCAGAGTTGTTTATTTCTCTTATATTATTATAATTATAATGCATCCACTTTAAAAGTAATGTTTCTTTCACTGTTTATATTCATTTATTACATGTTCGTGATTTTGCCTCACCCACTCAAAAGGTAATTCAATTGCATCTGAGTTCATTTCAACCACTCATAAAAATAAATGTATAAATAAACAAATATTCAATTTATCAGAGATTATCTTAATTTGTTAAAGGCTTTTGAAAATCAATACTTTTGTCAGGAAATAGAACATTGAAATAAAGGGGAATTCAAATGCTCTAAAACAATGGTGCCCAACATACGGCTTTCAAAACTGATTCATGTGGCCAGCTGAAATATCAGGTATAGATAAATGAATTTACTGAAAAATGTGGCTTTATTTTAAAGAATCTAAATTTAAGCATCAGTTATATTGCATTCTCCATATTTTTACTTCACTTAAATTTATATGTTAAAGCCAAACAAGAACAGTTTATAAATAGTTTCTACAGTATGCACTCACATTTTTTCAATCACAAGCACAAGTAAGCTCTTTGATGAGGTAATAGCATTCACGTAAAAGTTTAAGACAGGAGTTTAATTTTTTTTCTCCTCAATCTTGACTAAGACCAATAAAAAAATTAATTTATAGTTTTCTGAAAATTACTCAGGACTGCTGAAATAACACTTTCTGGAAAAAAATTTGTTCAATGTAACTCAGGGGTGATTGTGTTCCGGTATTTTACCGGATTTCCGGTATTTTCATCTTGATTTCCGGTATCTTTCTCTTCAGAAATACCGGAACTCTTATACTTTCAGAAAACCCACTTTAGTAAAACTTAGGTTGATGTTTAGTGGAAAGCCGAAAGTCCAAATTGAAGACGTTTCGTTTGGTATAAAGTGTAAGCTACCGTCATATTTTGCAATCTCTATGGTAATTGTTGAAGAACAGCTGGGGTGGGAGATGGAATAAAGGCTAGATATCCCCCTTAATATTTTCTTTTCAAGATGTCCAATAGCGTTTCTCTGTTGCATATCTTAATATGATGTAACTAGGGGTGCCCATTTCCCCCGACTGCGATGGCACCCCTCAATTTTACCCAGCCCCCTTTTTCCTCAAGAATTGCCACCCACTAATAAAAAGACTTGAATTCTTCTAAATTAATTTCTCCAAAAGTTTCTGTGGTATAATCTGCCTCATGATCCTCCCCCCCCCCCTCCGACACAAACACATGAAAATCCTTACTATAGCTATATTATTAGAATAAATTGCTAAAATATTTATTCACCAAGGTGACCTATGGCTTTTCTCTGTTGCAGATGCTTATGTAATAGGCTTTGCAGCCCCCCGCCCCCCCCCCCCCCCCATGAAATGAATTTAACGACCTATATATATATATCAAAAATATCGATATTTGGAGAGCGATATATCGTGGTATTAAAATTCAGATATCGCCCAGCCCTATTGCGCAGTGATCATAATACATGCTGCCCCAATTGCCCCAAACTTACTTAATTCTGAAATCTTTAACCACGGATTGTATGGAATTTTCCAACGTCCAGATAAGACGAATCTATCTGAATGAGGGGAAAAAGTAAAAATTTGATGCTGCTATTCCGCTCATTTGAATGAGACTCTGCTTCTGCAAAAGCTGGCATCACTAAAAAATAATAGATTCGTTCATTTCCGTCTGTAAAACGGATGTTTGTCTTTCCATACAATCTGTAGTCAGACAGTATGCACTTTTAGTAAATTAATGTAATTAATTTTTAAGGATTCAGATATAGTGGAGGAAAATTAAACATTCTTTGAAAAATTTTAAGAAATGAGAAAAATTAAAAGAATTTAGTTCCCTCCATGCACAAGGACGTATTAAGTCCAATTAAAACTTCGAGTTTTATTCCCAGCAAATAATTATGTACATAAATAATGTGTGCATACAGATAATGTGTATATAGATGCCCTTCAAAACACTTTTTCTTCTTGGAAAAAAAGTTCAGGTTTTTTTTCATGGAGTCACAATCACCCATGATAACTGTGCCATGTGATTTCGTGATAGGATTTGTTGGACCATAGGAGCTATTTGTTGGTCAGAAAATAAAATAAAAAATATTAATAATATTAAAATAATTGGGACTTGAACAACGTGCCCCACTGTTCAACATACCCCACCTACCTCTACAATTTTGCTGTGGATATTCCTAAGTGAAGTGCAGAAAAAACAAGCAAGTTTTCTCACGGTTCCTATAAAATTTGGAATCATGAACAATCTTTCTTATTTTAGTCATCATAAACTGATGATTTCTCTTCTTAAGAGCAAAGATGATGCACACTAAAAAATATGTACATAATATTATGTACATAAATGAATGAAAAACACAATCTATGCTAGTCAAAAGAGATTGATGAATTAAAATATTCCCTGTAATATGTGTTTTACTTTTTCATGTGTTTTTAGAACACCGTGTTATTTGAAATTAAACTTTACAACACACTTAATGCAAAGTAGTTGAAATACAGCTCTATTTCAATTAAAGTGTGTTTATTTATTTTCCATTTATAATTTTATGAACTACTTTAAAAACATTCCTGCCAATTCAAAACATCAGCCGTATTGATGATTTAGCACATTTGAAGAGTTTTACTTCAGCTTTTAAATTTATTTGCCCTTAATGTTTTTTAAGTTTCTTCCAGATATTCTGCAACTTAAAGAAAGCTCAACTACTAATTGAATTGTAGCCTTGATGCAGATGTTCTAGAAAACTCATGATAATATTGTACTGTTTGCTTAAAAAATTGTATAATAGAATGATCTCCAGTATTAAGTTTACAAGGATGTCCAGAAATCATTTTCGAAGTTTTCTTAGCTTAACAGCTTTATCAAAACTAATTTTAATGAAGTTGTTTAAAAAAAAATAATAAATTTTCATGCATAATATGCCATTCATGTTTGTTATGTTGAAAACTTCAGGAAATTTGTTACCGAAATGGTCTTTGGACTTTCAACAACGACATACAAACCAACGAAAATTTTGTGTTTAAATGCTAAATAGTGTAATTAAATGAAATTTTGATCTTCTTCATACAAACAATGCTGTATTTCTGATTTGTTACGCTTATTATCAAATTAATTATCATTCATTTGTATAATAATATTGAAATGTAAAGAGGTTAAACAAACAATACTTTTGCAACAGAAATTTTGAAATAGTAGCTGGAATTCTGTTTTGATTCTCTAAATTTAGAGTTTTGAATTTGTTTTGTAAATCAAGTGCTTTCTTTATATTTATGCTTGTTTGTCATGTAAAAATATTGTTTTCAATTCAGATTTATAATAAATTTTTTGGTATTTAAGACAAGGATAAAAAGTTTAGGTATACATAAAATTATGAAAGATGTATTTAGGTTTGTTAAATGTTATACCTTATTTCAGCATTAAATGAACACTTCATTTCTGCTTATTCTGTTCCTGTAATTATCCAGTACCCCCCCCCCCCCCTCTCAAAAAGAGATTTTTCTCCCCACTTAAACTACAGGACAGAATTTGAATAACTGCAAATACCTCCAATTTTGGAAGGGATTGGTAGCAACTGTTATCTTTTAGTCCACTTCTGACTGCAGTGCACTTGTTCTGTTTCTGACTGAGTTACGGAAGTATTTTTCAGGATATTAGAACATACGTCGTGTTCATCCATCCATGATATGGGGTAATGAATAGAATAACAATCTATATGAAAAAATCTGAACAAAAAATTCAATTTATTTCAATCAAGGGAGTTTTTTTCATAAAAATTCACGAATAGTATAAGAGAAAATAAATTACAAGCATCAGTAAATTTTGCCCTGTCTAATCGAAACTCCCTGATTGAGTAGATGGGAACAAAGCCTATAACAAAATTTATTTTCTTTATGTTTATAAGTGACTGAAAATTTTGATTAAACTAATGTTTTGTCCATAATTATTAATTTTAGGAAATGATACATTGGAGTAAGGAATTTTTAAAAATTTGGTAATAATAACTACATTTTGAACATCTAAATATTTTGACGTTATGTTGCATTTCAGAAAATACAAAGATTAATCTTTGCTTATTTTGTTACTTAAGCAGTTATTGATAATAATAGTTTGTCCCAAAATCTATAAAAACTACAAATCCTGTTTCGGTACCCTGAATTTGAGTTTGTTTGCCTAGTTGAGAAAAATGTCTTTGTTTCCTCTTTTTTTCCTCGTGTAAAAATGTTGGAAATTCTGTGTTTGAAATAAAGTTTACAGATGTAACACCAAAAAATAAATTGAACATTAGAGACTTTGGTTGTAATTTTTATGTGATAATGACCTGAAGACTTTAATTAATGAGTTTAATTAATGAAGGAATTAATGAGTTTTCTTCATGCTAAGTTGTATTTAAAATATCTGTCAAAATTAAATGTAAACATTGCTTTTCCACGAAAATTGAAAATAAGTACAAGTCCTCTACTGGTGCTGTGAATGATTTTTTCTTTGTAATATTGTTTTAATGTGAAAATATTGTTCAAAATTTAAGTAATAGATGTATGATGCAGAGAAATAAATAAATAACAATAGATATATTTGTTTCTTATTCATGTGAGTTGAAAATAAGTAATGTTTAAAATTACACCCCTCAACTCCTCAATTTATTTCTGAATATTTCTATCTACGTCAAATTAAAGTAATAATTTTAAATTTTATTCAAATTAATATTTTAACCAAGAGGGCCTACTGAACCACTAAAATATTTAGAGGTTCTTGGTATTTTTTCTTTCTTTTTTTTTTGGGGGGGGGGGGGGAGGGGTTACCTCGTTTTAACCATCTACCTATTTCTAGTATTAAGCTTTCAAATTTTCCTTTGCATATTTACCTTTCAAATTTTTAATTTAATGTTTAACTTAATCACATTTAAATCAGAAAATTGTACAGGGTAAACTTAAACATGCAATTTTTTTAATAGCAAACTATTTTTATTAATAATATTGCTTTTTAGATGGTTACAGAAAATATTTTTAGATTTAAAACTCTTTATAACGCTTGCCTTTACGAAACAAAAACAAGCAATTTCTAATGTCCATTATCTGTCGTTCATTTATTTATTTTCATTTTCTTACCTTTTTTTTTATCACTTCATTTATTTTGAATTAATTAAATTCTAATACATGGAGGTAAGAATTCACATGCTGCAAACTCCCAAAAATAAATAAATAAATAAATAAAAATTATTACAAAAAAAAAAACTGTCGGCAGATTTAAATGGATATATTTTTGCTGAAATTAAAAAATAATAAACTATTCCTTAGTTTTAACTGTAAAAGGCATGTGACAGCAAAGTTGCACTTTTTGAAGATTAGCCCATTAGTGACTGAAGTTTTTAATTAAACTAATGTTTTCTTTTTCGGATGAAAATGCTGAAAATTTTGTGTTTTAAATAAAGTTTATAGATACAATAACACCAAAAAATAAATTGAACAACAGAGATCTATGTTGTTTACAACAACAACAAGATTACAACAATAAGGTCATGCTATTGATCTGAAAACTTAGCATGAAATAAATGAGTTTTCCTCATGCTAAATTGTTTTTAATTTTTAGTTTTTGTTTTCTCATAAAAATTCAAAATAAGTACAAGTCCTTTTTTGGTGCTCTGAATTGTTTTAATTTTGTTTCATTAAAAAAATGTCTACTACCTAACTACCTTTCATTCTAGTATTGTTTTGGTATAAAAATGTTGTTGAAAATTTTAAATAATAGATAGTGTACTTTCAAGAAATAAATATAAAACAATGGAGACATCTGTTTCTTATGCATGTATGAATTTTAAAAAATATATATGTCAAAATACACGCCCCCCCCCCTTAACTTCCCAATTCATTTTTGAATATTTCTATCTGCATCTAGTTTCAAATAAAAATGACCTCTGATTAATATAATTTCGTTTTCAACTAAATACAAATTAATCTATTAACTAGGTGTGCCCACTAAACCATTGAAATATTCAGAGGCTCTTAATTTTTTTTTTTTTTTGGAGTGGGGGAGAGCGAGATAGGACCCCCGCAGTGTGGGGTGTCCCAGGTCTTAAGGGGTTCAACGGCCTATGAAATTGATGAAAAAAACCTAGCACTAAGACTTATTTAATGTTACAAATATACACTGATGGCCTCTGGGGAGGGGCTATAGAGATTTTGTTGCAGGGAGGCCTAAAATATATAGATCCGGGCCTGGATAGGATACCTTGTTTTAAGCTTCTGCATATTTCTAGTATTACTCTTTCAAACTTTCCTTTGCATATACATGGGTGCCACCCCCCCCCCCCCCCCCCGTAGGTGGACATCCCAGGCATATATTTCCTTTCGGAATTTTTAAGCTAATGCTAAACTTTTCCATTTAAATCAGAAAATTGTATTTTTTTTCCTTTTATAGAAAAAAAAATAAGTAATGCTTTTGATATCAATTTAAGAAATATTTCTATGTTCAAAAATCTTTATAAAACTTAATTAATGTAGCAAAAACAAGCAATTTTTTATGTTCGTTATTTGTTGCTTATTTATTTATTTTCATTTTCTTAATCAGTTTTTATTTCATTCATTTTGAATCAATTCAAACTATAATATAATTTTCGTTGTCTCAGAATCTTTTGATTAATTTAAAATTAATCGTATTAAAGAGAATAAGGTTAAGGGAAAAAAAATCTGCTTTTAATTCTGCTAACACAGGGCCATTTTGTCTTTTTCTAATGTTTGAATCAAAATCGAGCGTTTCATTTATTGACAGCATGCATTTTCGAATCCGCGTGGCTTACATCCTTCAGAACCCGTTTCAGCCACTCTTCCCGCTCCCGCTTGTGGCTATTTTTTTTAATGAAACTCGAAAGCGAACAAGGAGCCAATCTTGCAGCTCGGCGGCAACCCTATCTTCCTCCTGTAACCGGTTGCGCTTTCCGAGCATAGCTGTTGTCGCAACTCTGAAAACTACGTTTTCATATAGGGACTCTAGTGTAGCACGCCGTTCCGTAAATGGAGCGAGTTCCATAAAGCCCAGTATCTTTTTGTTGCAGGACTGAAGATGGAAACATCCTTCCAGCTAGGTCGCCGACTGTCACTTTCCATGAATTCCAAAATTGGTTTTATGTCGGGGTCTTCAAGTTGATCTTTTCGAACTTGGTCGTCACTCCATGGATCAGGTTCTGATGATGTTGAAGTCACTGTCACCTGATAGGCAGTAGGACTAGTCGTTCCATACTGTTTCTTGATTCGGGAACAATAGTGGCAGTTCTCAGGACAGGGTCTCCTTGATAAAGCGTCAGCATTACCGTGAGATAACCCTTTTCGATGCTTGATCTCCATGTCATATTCCTGGAGCCGCTGTCTCCATCTGGCTATCTGGCCTTCCGGATTTTTTAAGTTCAAAAGCCAAGTTAATGAGGCATGATCTGTCCGAAGCAGAAATTTTCGGCCGTAGAGGTAATGATGGAAGTGTTCTACAGCTTTCACTATGGCTAGTAACTCCTTTCTGGTGACGCAGTAATTTCGCTCCGACTTTGATAAGCATTTGCTCCAGTAAGCGATGACATATTCATTTCCGTCAATTTCTTGGGATAAAACAGCTCCGATGCCCTCGTTGCTCGCATCAGTGTCCAGGATGAAGGATTTTTCAGGCTGAGGATAGGCGAGGATAGGCGTTGATGTTAAAGCCTCCTTCAGTCGTAAAAATGCATCTTCGCATTCTTTGGACCATTCGAACTTTTGCTTGCTCTCCGTCAGCTTATGCAAAGGTCGTGCAATGTTGGAAAAACCCTTTACAAACTTCCTGTAGTACGTGCAGAGCTCCAGGAAACTTCGCAGCTGATGGATGTTTTCGGGACGACTCCAACTCTTGACAGCAGATACCTTTTCTGGATCGGTTTGTACACCCTCAGAAGAGATGATGTGACCAAGGTAGTTCACTTCCCGGCGGAACAAATTACATTTGGACGGGCTTAACTTCAGATTGGCTTCCCTAAGCTTTTGCAGCACCTTCCTAAGATTTGCCAGATGTTCTTCGAAGCTGCGTCCCACGATGATGATATCGTCTAAGTAGACCAGACAGGATTCGTAAGAAAGTCCTCTTAACACTGTCTCCATAAGACGCTCGAACGTAGCTGGTGCATTGCAGAGGCCGAAGGGCATCACTTTAAACTGCCATAAGCCTTGTCCAGTTGTAAAAGCTGTCTTCTCTCGGTCATCAGGGTGTATCTCAACCTGCCAGTAGCCGCTCTTCAAGTCCAGGGTCGAAAACCACTTGTGTCCGGAAAGAGTGTCCAAGGTGTCGTCTATCCGTGGATGAAGGTAACTGTCTTTCTTGGTGATTTCATTCAGCCGTCGGTAATCGACACAAAATCTAGTGGAGCCATCATTCTTTCGGACTAAGACGATGGGAGAAGCCCAAGGACTGGATGACGGTTCGATGACATCATTCTCCTTCATCTCTTTCAGGAGGGTCTCAACTTCTTCCTTCTTGGCGAATGGTAGTCGTCTTGGATGCTGCTTAATAGGGGGGTGTTCTCCAGTGTAAATCCTATGCTGCGTTAAATTCGTACGGCCGACATCCTCCGATGCTGATGAAAACAGATGCTTGAAGTCATCCACCAATTGTTCCGCAGCAGTTCTTTGATCTTTCGATAATGCCGCACTCCCAATTAACTTCGATGTCAAGGACTCGGAAGACACAGTCTCGGGGGAATTGATTCTTCTAATGATGCAGTTTACTGGAGTACAAGTTGCTAACACTTCACCTTTCCGAATATTCCTTGGCCTTTCACTCACGTTGGCGACTCTTACAGGAATTACATCCTTAGAAAGGTCCACAAGCGTAGATGCTACCAGCACTCCTTTTGGGTTATTGCTTAAGTTGGGGGATTCAATGAGTCCAAATCGAAAACTATTGCTTTCTTCAATGGAGCCGGATATTAATGATTCTGACCTTGAGGGAATTGACAAATCTGTTTGGGCAATTATTTGATGAGCGGATTTTACATCACTTTCTGCGGGAAAGACTGCTATGTCTTCTCTCGTCGAGTGCAGCTCGTTAGTCTTGAAGTCGAGGTTGAAGTCATACTTCTTTAAAAAGTCCAATCCGAGAATGAAGGGGTCTGTAATAGCAGCAACGAATGCCGTATGATGATAAGTGGCATTTCCAAACACAATTTCTAAGTTTACTTTACCTTTAATCTCGATCTTGTCACCTGTCACAGTTTGGAGGGTAACACAGGGCGGCGTCCATAGAATGTTGAGTCCAAATTGACGAGCCACATCTGTTCTAACGATTGTAACATTGGCTCCAGTGTCAATAATCAGTTCGCAGGGAAACCCGTTCACGTATGCGTAAACAAAGAGTCCATTACTGCTGCCACTCGTCGATGAAATCTGGAAAACTTTAAGATGGGGCTCATTCCAATTTGGCGACCTCCGCCCCGCGAGATTGCCATGGCTTAGTTTTCCTGGACCTGGGAGGGAGAGGTGCTCTTCCCTCTAGTTTCTTGGCGAGCTTCACAGTTTCTTCGTAAGTGACCCTCGCCGCCACATTTCCAGCACTTAAGTGATTGTCCATTTTGGTACTTGGGAGCAGAAGTCCTTTTGAGGATTCCTGCAATTTATTTTATTTGCTTTTCCAGTTCAGCAAAGCGTGACGAAACCGGATCAGACTCATCAGTTTTCACGCCGCGGACTGAATGGCGATCTTTGCGGGTTGCTTGCTGGGCGGCCTCCAACTTCATCGCATACACAACAGCAGAACTCAGGTCTTTGACATCCGCCATCCGTAGAGCTTTCTGGATTTCCGGATCTCGAACCCCGTCGATGTAGTAGTTGAGTGCCAGGTTGTCCCGAACATCCGCAGGACAGTCGCAAAAAGCAAGATGAGACAGTCTCTCGATGTCCGCCGCGAGCTCTTGCAGGGTTTCCCCGGTTTTCTGGAAACGGGACTTCAACTGGAGTCGGCTGAAATCTTTCTGGCACTTCTCACCGAAGCGAAGCTTCAACGCAGATGTGAGGGCGGCGAAATCCAGGCGCTGGCCGTCCGGAAGGGTCTGAAGAATGTCCGCTGCGTCACCTCTCAGGGATGCTGCAAGATGGTAGGCCTTGGTAGCAGAGTCCCATCCGTTCGCTTCCGCCACTATCATGAACTGAGTTTTGTAAACCTGCCACGAAGTTTTCCCATCAAAGGTGGCAAGTTTAATGGACGGTCGAGCAACCGATGTGGGAGCGCCAAACTGCACAGAGCTGCTTTCCGCGGTCGCCAATCTCCTTTCCAGGTCTTTAAAGATGTCTTCTTTAAGTTGATGAAATTTTCTATCTTCTTCTTCCAGTTTATTTTCTACAGCATTGCATCGGCCTTCAACGGAACTTAATTTTTCTTCAAATTTTTCTTCGATTTTATTTTCCACTGCGATGAATCGGCCTTCAACTGCCTCAAACTTTCCTTCAATAGCATCAACTCGATGCTCTATCTCATTAAATTTATTTTCCATCACAGTCTTTACCGAAGTAAGATCGTTTTTAATTTCTTCTTGGTTAGAAACTAGGTCATTTTTCAGCACCGTTAAATCACTTTTCAATTGGTTTTGATTAGCCGCCATATCATTTTTTAATTGTTCTTGATTAGCTGCCATATCATTTTTTAATTGTTCTTGATTAGCTGTAAAACTTGCAGTCAAGTCACTTTTTAATTGTTCTTGATTAGCTGTAAAACTTGCAGTCAAGTCACTTTTTAATTGTTCTTGATTAGCTGTAAAACTTGCAGTCAAGTCACTTTTTAATTGTTCTTGATTAGCCGCTATATCACTCTTCACAGAGGTGATTGCGTCAAGAAGTTGTTTTAATTGTTCATCCATTGCGCGAGTAATCACCATAAAAATAAAGTCCTAATTCAAAAAAAGTTTTTATGAAAAAATGTCCAAAGTCACACTTACTCCAAGAAAGTCAAGAAGAAGCCCCCCACGTTGGGCGCCAAATTGTAACGGATTCGGTGCGACTTCCACTTTCTTGAAATGAAAACACAGTTCTTGATAAAAGCACAGGAAATTTATTTACACTATGTACAGGAAAGATCGTCAACAACTGCTAAATTATTCATCAGCAATTAAGCAATTATCACACAACACCGTAAACTCAACGTTTACACACGTATTTACTTCCAAATACGAAAACAACACAGCGAAATGCCTCGCTATAAACAGAGCTAATACACACTCTTAGTACAAATTCGCAATCGAAACTCCCCTGTTTATCCATCGCTAACGGCTTATATAGACACCGAAAAGAAATTTCTCAAATATTCCACACGCTTCTGTAAAGTAGTAGACCGTTATCAAATTTTATCAATGAACAAAAAGGAAATAGGGGTCGTATACTTTAGCCATATGAAAAGGGGTTGTATATTCATTACGGAAAACTATTTACAGGTTACGTTCCTACAATAATTACTATTTACAGGATTTGTAACAATATCAATCCTTCCAAATTACGATCCATTGGATCCGGTAAATTGTCGCAGGCCTCGCGCTCTGCTAGCTTAGTTTCAAATTCGAAACGGGGTGAGTGAATCCCTTCTAGGGTTCACTTGAGTGAATCCCTTCTATGGTTCACTTACCTCGTTTCGACTCTAGTTATTGTGCTACACTCTGGCTGGGAGCATGCTCCTTCTATTTTCATTTCACTATTTTTTTTATGTTTCTAAAATTCTTCTAGCTGGGCCCAGAGCCTGTTGCTGGTCGTCACTTTTGTATTTGTAATCAACATTTTATCATTGTCTTAATTTTATTTTATAATTTTTATTCATTCAAATAGCTAAGAAAAACCCCACTTTTTTTTTGGGGGGGGGGAGTATAAAACTTAAAAATATGTTGAAGGGGGAAAAAATCTTAAACTTATTTTAAAAAAGAAGAACTTTAGTCAAAATTTACTTTGAAGAGCCTTCGGCTAACCATTATGGCACTCCCGTTAGAGGAAGTATAGACGCGATATATATATATATATATATATATATTATATATATATATATATATATATATATATATATATATATATATATATATAAAATATATATATATATATATATATATATATATATATATATATATATATATATATATATATATATATATATATATATATATATATATATATATATATATATATATATATATATATATATATATATATATATAGAAGAAAGTTTCGTGATGGCCACAACATACTAGTTAATTATTGTAGTACATTTTTATTTTCAGTTTGTGTCAATGTAACGTGGAAAATTTCATTTTTCGAGTAATTAAAGTGTACATTTTAATAAAGAGCTTAAAATTTTTACGTAGTTATGACTTTTTTTTCTTTTTTTTTTCAAATTCGAGTTTTTTGATTTTTTTTTTCATTTTTTGCGAAAAGTTTCCATTGTATTGTGTATTGTTTTTTATACCATTAAAAAATAGAGATTCCAACAACAACAAAAAAAACTTGCTCCGATTTTTTAAAAAAATCAGATATTTTGACGTGAGATTTTTTGATTGAAAATTCTGATGCTTTTTTATTACTGAATTAAAATAAGTTGAAAAATAAATATTTTAAATCGAAAAAATTACAGTGTATTTGGGACATAATAAGGTAACTTTTCATTAAATTTAGTGAAAAAAAATTTTTTTTTGTGGGAAATAAAAATAAAAAACCAAAAAGTCGGTTTTTTGAATTTTTGGCATATATTTTGAGGTTATAGAAAAAAAGTGCAACTACAAAAGTTGTAGACCTTTTTATTACCAACAACTTTGTAATTTAGTTTTTTTTATAGGACTCTTAGTTTTTCCAGAAATTGGGAAGAAATCGAACCGTCCCCCCCCCTTAAACCTCCTACACCCCCCGTCCCGAACTAAGCTCGCCCGTAATTTATTTTTCCTATTAATGTTATTAGATTTTTTAACCTTTCTAACTGGTTTCATCCTGTTCTAAATTTTTTCGACTTTTTACCATTTTCAAAGCTATTGGCACTGGCCTATAAGCGTAAGTGAAAAACTGGAGGAGTTAACTTAGAAGCGGCTACCTTTAGCAAGTTCACACAAATTAAGTGCATAAAAACATTAAAATAATAGCTACGGTGAAACTCCAATTTTACGTCCCCCGAATCTACGTTTTCCAAATATTTCACGTCTTTTTTTATCAGGCCCCAGTTTTTCCGTATACTAAAAAATTTAACTTAGCCCACATGATTCGTTTGTTATTGATGAATTTTTCGCGTTTCACGTTTTCCCTGGGAAGTAGAAAAATTATATTTTCTTCTAAAGTAAACAACGTGTTTCTTTTTGTGTTTTTCTAAAGCTAATCCACGCGGTTGAAAGTTAATCTATGAAAATAGAAATGATACTGCTCCATCCATAGCCGACCTTATGGACTTTTCGCTCGCCAATGAAGATAAACAAGAAGAAGTGGAAATACAGCCCGGCCCAGCCCATCCCTTCTTTCAATATTGCATCGAAGAACTTACAAATAGTGGAAGACTATTTTCACTCTCATAAATACCTTGAAAAAAACTTACAATTTATTTTAATCTTGGATGATGCTGAATGTATATTGAACCCACTGACTCAAAAACAATCCACCTATTTTCAACCTAAACGCCAGAATCTGTAACTAAATGTGCTAAAATGGCATGTATAATCATGTTCTTTTCGTAAAATATATGTAGATATTGTACCTTTTAAATGGGTTATCTCTAAACCTTTCGTTTTTGTCTATTTGATTTTTGCTTTCTATCAGGATTCGTTGATTTAAATCTGCTTGATTTAAATCGTAGTTAAAATCATGATTAAAATCAAGTGATTTTTTTTCAAAAAAATCATTAATTATAATCAGTTGATTTTACTTTTATAAAATAATTTTGCATTTTTGAAATGTATTGCTCTAAATTTAACTACACTGCATTACACTATCTTAACTTCAACAGGTAAAACTGCATAGATCCCTCTTTCTGTGTGTGTAACATACACTATGACTAATATAGTTCAGAAAAGTAATTGTTCAACATATTATTTTACACTAAAAACTTACATGATGATGGAAACCTTATCTTTAAGCAAAGCATAAAACAAAATCACATCTTATCTAAGCATTATAACATTTTTATGAATCTTAAAATATTATTGAACTAGCTTTTACCCGCGGCTTCACTCACGTTGATGTAGTATAAGTTCCCACTTAAATTAGGACATTAGTACAAAAAACTTCTCATTTCGCAAAGAGAAAAATTCCCAAAAGTCTCTGTTAGAATGGTCTCTGTCAGCGTTTTCAAATAACATTTCCCTTTGATGATCTCAGTAATGATTATTTCAAAAAATATTCATCAGTACAGGTCCGACAGGATTTAAAAAAAAAAAAAGAACAATTTTCTCCATTGTCGCCATTAAAATAGGGGCATTAATTCCACAAAATCCTAATTAGCATCATTAACCCTTAAAAATACACACACAAAAAAAAAGAAGAACATGAAAAGTTTCATAAAAATTTTAAATAATTCGCCAATTCACTAACGTAGTCGTCTGGTAAAACTGGAGATAAAAAAAGAATTTGGTGGATTAATTTACATTTTAATAGTAGTTTTAATGTTATTTAAGGGTGTTGTCTCACTAATTCGGCGGATTAATTTTAACTTCAATACCTCATAGTACTAAATGATCTTTTTACCAAAATTAATTTGGCGGAGTTTTTACATTTTAATGCAACTTTTGCAATGGCTCTAGCGCCAAAATTTTTGAACACTCGTCCCGAACGCGTTATCATAACTCTTCCTATCAAAAAAGTTTTTGGGGGCGAACTCTATTTCATAACTTTATTTAGTTACCAGATAATTGTACGTAGCAAAAATACCCGGCGTTGCCTGGGTCTGTAATAATTATGAGAAACAATCGCTATTTTTATCCGTTTTCTGCTGCAACTGAAGCAACTCATAACACACCGCTTTGACGTGATCTAAAAACAGAGCTTCTTCCTAACCCATAAAAGTAAAATGGCAATAAGTATGAAGAACAAAATAGATTCTTTTAGAAACGAAAAAACGATACTTAAGCATATTCGAAACTCCAGCGCTCGAATACGCTACCTTGCGGTGATTTACAAAACTGCAAATGAAACTAAAACTTTGCCACGTTGCATTCCATGTGTGTCTGTTGACGTAAACACAGGCAGTTTGTTCTGAGTATTTATTAACGCAATCGATGTGTCTTAGTTTGCTTTCAGCTACAGAAATTAATTCGTCCCTTAGTAGTATTCTCGAGCTCCTCAAAATAATGTTAGTTTTCATTATTTCCTTAATAATAGGTGAAAGCGAAAATTCTGGATTAACAAACTTGGATAACGTTATACAAGGTAAAAAATTTTATTGTTTTGTATGAATTTGTAAGAATATGGGAGTTTTTTTAATCTTAAATTAATTAAACTTACCATATTTTACAGCAGCATTTAGTTGGAATGGACAGTATGCAAAATATTTTCTTGAATATATTATCGTAGAACAAAATGAATAACCGAGAAAGAATTTACTTTATTCCTTTTATTCTCAGCTGAAAGGTTTCGCCAAATTTGTTTAGGGTTATAGTTTTGGTATTGTGCGAGCAAAGTAGCCTTGGCGAGATTTCGCGTTTTTAGTTAAACCATTTTTAATTTTTATCATGAGTGGAATAAAATGGTAGTAAGATTACAGAATTCGATAAGTGAAAGGAAATAATGGTCAATCAACTGAAAAGAAAACTACCACCATATATCCGTGAGAATTTTGTTGATGATTTGCATAACATGACACAATTAAATCGTAGTTCAGAAATTAGAAAAATCGAAACAGAAAATTTTTAAATGAACCGATTCGGGAATTCGAGAGAAATAACTCGGCTACAAATGGAAAACAATAAGCGCTAGCCAAGCAAGGCAAAAAAGTATCATCTTCTTTCGATAACAATTTGTAATGTCATATTGAATTTTCTAGCATTAATTGTTATTCTTGTCAGGCCACAATTATTATTTAGTTTTTTCAAGAATTGATGAATATCGAATTCAACATCGTGGAAATAGCTGCTTAGAACTACGAACTACGTAGTTTGCATTAATCTTTGACGTTTAGTAATGCTTCTTGAATTCTCATTTCTTTCTACGTGGGCCAGAATATCCACAAGACTTTGAAAATTAATTTAAAAAGAATAAAGCGAAAAAATGATACGTACGAACAAAAATCACAACACTTTTAGCATTTTCTTCGTTACCATGTGCGTTTGTTTTAGTTTTCAAGTCCGCCATTAGACAGTGACTTCAGTGCCCCCTATAGTTCGTTGGAGTTGCGAATACAAATTTGAGGAATTTCCAAAATATAAAATTAAATTTCACTTGTTTAAAAAGATTTATCTTTTTTTTTTCGAACATAGTCTAAAACCTTCTCTATATTGCTACTGAAGTACAAACTTTTTAAAAACGTAGCCGCCCGTAATCCCTTAATGCGATTTAAAATGTTATTAAATGTGCATTTATCGTATTGGGATAACTTAAATGAGGCTCCCCCTCCCTACTTTGTAAAACTGTGTATTACTAATTTTCATCGAAGAGATAGTGTCGCCAAATACTGAGATACTTCTTGTGATTATAAAATGTTGCAACCCGAAATGTTTCCAATAAATAGTAAAAATTTGGCAATTGTTTGAAATTGTGCTCAAAGATAAATGAATGGAAGTTTTTATGCTGTTTATGGATTTGCTTGATTTAGTTGGCGAATAATTTTACGTGTTAACAAAATTAAAGAAAGAAATATCAAAGAAATGGCGATATTTGGTTACATGGTGAAAACTGAGAAACAGTACTGCGTGTTCTTTAGCTTCACAAACAGCAACAGTTGAAAAAATTGCCAAATGCCTTAGCTATTGAAATGATTCCACAAAAAAAGTTTGGCTAGATTCCTGCTGATCGATTAAATACCCAGTCAACACAAATAAATAAATAAATAAATAAATAAATAAAAAAAAAAACGCATTAATTGCCTCAAAGTTGCCTTAAAATGGAAAATAATCAGTCAAATCCATGTATTATTTGCCAATCTTGTGCAGAAATCTTACTTCAAGATTTGACTTGAGAAAAGCCTTGAACAGTCACGAAAAGCAAAGATAGTCAACAATACAACAATAGTCGCTATCGACATTGAGTTGAGATGATACTCTAAATACTGTACTGAGTTTGAGGAAAGCCTTCGAACATGGAACTAAAAAGCTCATAACTTGTTTTTTATTCTACTTAGAAATTTAGAACAGGCACCATCTTCAGCAGAAAAATCAGAGCTTTCGATGGACATATAATGTTATTATGTGCAAGAATTTTTTCATCCTCATATTAGAGAATTTATACGAAAATTGGATTTTATTGCCTCCCTTGGGGGTTTTTGCCCCCCATAACGGGACAAAAACTACCCTATATGTTATTTTGATGATTAAGCTATATTATTGTAAAGTTTCATCGAAATCCGTTCAGTAATTTTTGCGTGAAAGTGTATCAAACATCCATACATCCATATAGACAAACTTTTGCATATATAATAGTAGTAAGATAGTTAGAGAACATATCTTAGTTTTAGAAGTAAGTTGAATGGATTCATCTATTGTATGAAGTATATTATGTTTATAAATGGTAAAGTAATTAATATCTACAAATTTTTGAACATTTACAAAAAATAAAAAAATATCTTTTAAATAAAAAAAAAAATAATCCGACTTTTTTTATTAAAAAAAAAATCACGAACCCTGCTTTCTATGTATTTCCCGTATTTTGCGCTTATTCAACTCAGCCCCTTAAGAAACGTAAAATCGGGGATTCACTTTATTTACAAAATTTATTTCATTTTTAATAGAAGTGCCATAAATTTTGTCATTGAACAACAGAACAAATAACTTTTTAAAAAATCACTCATCTAGTGAAAAACTAATAAGGTTTTGATGGATAAATATGTTTCTATGCTAGTAAGCCTCTATTTTTAGCTCCATCAGAGCATAAGGCATATCTTATCTTTCATTATCAATAGGTTTGAAAGTGTTTTTTAGTTCAAAACTAAAGTAATGATTAGAACTTATCCACTTTTAGATATCATTTTTTATGAGAAATGTCAGTCATATTTGTTGACAAGTTTGTACATTTTCCCATTTAAGTGAGTAAAGTTAGAGCTCTGAAATTACTAATTTATTGATATATGTGGCATTTGCTATTTATGGTATATAGCACCCTATTTATTACAAAAGACAGTCTATTTCTATGCATATACGATATACAGACTGAACTGTCGCATTTACAAGCACTTGACAGACATGTAATCTGCGATAAAGGTGGTCATAAGGTAACACTTGCATAAGGTCAGTTCGGTAACACTTGCATACATGCCAACCCTCCTAATTCGTTGGAGAGATTTTCGAATTTTAATGCCTTCACCCGAACTCCCTAATCAAATAAATGTCTTCCGGAAATCACCAAAAAGAGAGATTTTCAGTGATAAGAATTAGGGAGAAATCCCTGCAGTGAAACGATCGCAATCATAAAAACGAAGCCGCTTCATATACGAGTGTGAAAGTTGTAAGATAAGTGTGCCAAATAAGGCCAGCCTAAGGTTTATTGGCCTAGTGTCTCGCTGATTTAGGATTCAGTCGACTCCATTTTTTATATATTCATGAATTTACTCATAAAAAATAAGAAAAAAAAGCTCATTCCATGTGAAAATTTAAGTTTAAATCTCGTTTTCCAGCAGTTTAACAAAAAATGTCGAATTGACCTCCAGAGGTCTCTAAAAAAGTTAATTCTGAGAAAAAACACCAAGAAGGACTAAAGAAAATTCAAAAATTCTTTATGGACAGAATAAAAACATATATAACTACATTTGATAAACTCAAAAACATTGTCACAAATTCCATAAGTACTTCAATGGAGAGGAGAAAAATCAAGCGTCATATTCGGGACACTGATCACAAACTGCTTGGTGATAATGCATTATCATAAAGAATTGGCCTCATTGGTCTACATGGCCTTATTTGGCGCACCCACTTTAAATATCCTATCATTTTTGAAACATTTTAATTTCATTTTCCTTTTTTTTTTTTTTAATTTTAGTTTCCAAAAATGAGTTAAAATGCCCCCGTTTCTTTTTCTGAAATTTTTAAATTTTTACCAACTACAAGGAATGATCATTTTCACTTATAAGAGAAAATCCTTAATTTACGAAATCCCTTCTCAACTTTTAAGATTTCCTCTTACACACAATCTTTTGTCTTCCGTCCCAAGAGCAAGAGCCCCCTCCAACAAAAAATACCTCTTACGTCCCCCCCCCCTAAAATATCGCAATGGGGCTAGCATCCCTGGTGAAGCAAAGTTAATTTTGTTGTTAATTGAAAAGATTAATTTAACTCTCTTATACAATTCTATGCAAATATTTAATTTTTCAAAATTGCCATGTTTATATTAAAAATTCATTTACACTTCTACATGTAAAACTTTTATTTTTAGCAAATATTTCTAAAAATTATGGTTTAAAATCGCAATTTCAAACCATTTTAAGCATAGAATCATTATTGACAATTTATTTTACCTGACAACAATAACAATCCTGGTTCAAATACTTGAGAAGATCGACTTTCTTCTATTTCGTTGCTTTTATTATATGGGTCGTTCTCATAAAAACAGTCATTTTGAGCTTATTAAACTAAGGAAAATTAAAGTAGATGGGATTACATTGGACCTTTTATAAAGATAGATATATGCTTTATAAAAAATATATTGGTCCCGAAAAATAAAAATATTTTTTGAATAGTTCGCAACGCGACTCTCACTTCAGCGTCATTCCCTCACTAGTGAGAGAATGACGAATTCATTAGAATTGGATTATACTAATTGCGACTAATTGAAATTTGAGTTTATTTACACACTAATAGTCTCAAACGAGGAAGTAGTTTGTGATTATTCAGTTTTCAAGCATTGTTTTATTTTATTTAACGGTAAAAACAGATATGAGGGAATGTTGGGTAGAAAAATCCTTATTACATTCCAAGAAAAAATTTTTGGGATTCCACTCCGACGGACTGCTTTCTTATCTTCACTTTTATTTTTGCATTTAGTTTAGTATAGTAGCACCAGGGGCGGACTAGTGCGTTCGCTCGCCTATGCACCCTTGCGCCCCTCAAACCTGTGCATCATCGTGCTTTTTTGTTTTTTGTTTTTTCTGCTTCCTCAAACCAGTTCGCCTTCCTTATTATTATTATTATTATCATTATTATTTTAATTATTAGTTATTATTTTTTTAGGCCCTCGAACCTGTGCGGCCCTTTTTTTGAGCAATCATGATTTGACTCATGAATGATGTCTTTTGATTCCCCCCCCCTCATCTGCAGCACCTCCGTCGACCGGCCTCTCCCACTGCTGCTCCTCTAACAAGCACCGTCTCCAGGTTGCGTCCATATCCTACATACACACACACGCCTACACGCATGAACGCTTACACACACGCGCGTACATATACACATACACAGGCAGGACCGTCGCCATAGGGGGTGGTGAGGGGAGTGTCTCACTCTCCCAAAGATTTCATCCAGTCGGCAAAATCAGTTTAAGTCGGCATTTTCAATGTTTCGGATTTTCAAAGGTTTTATTGATTGATTTTTTTTTTTTTTAAAGTTAGCAATTTTATATTTCAAAGTTGCAAATCTAAACTTTGGGGTACTTTGCGCAAGAGAAAATAATGAAAAGGATCGTTATTTACATTCATTTTCATGTTGCTCACATTACGTACAGCAAACACGATCATTCAACATTCTTTCGCCGACTGTTCCCTTGAGCGTGCATCTGCAGGGCGCTTCTTTTGCCGAGTGCGTAAATACGGCACTGCCCAGTGCCTAATCATCAAATTCACCAGAGTCGGCATTTTTGACTCATTAGTTTCAGCATTCACGACACGAAGTGTTTTTTTTTTTTTTTTTAATATGTATAATACATATATCCACAGATTTATAATTAATAATAAGCATTTACGGGATGAAAAAAAACATGAAGTGTTTGTGCGGGTATGTATACCATGTTTGACTGCGCTTCATGTTCATTCTGATGATTCATATCGCAGACACAAACATTTTTTTCATCTGCTCACTGTGCCGATTGCTTACTTTGCGACAGCTCATTTTGCCGACACAATAAAGCATCGCTCCCCTCAGAAAGTTCATCTGTAGAGTCGGCAATTTTGCTTTTTCAATTGATTCTAGATTCAAAATATTTGAGTACAAAGTAATGTGTTTTAATAATGAAAGAAAAATCAAAAACATGTATATACTAGTATAGTTTCTATAGGAATGTCTCCTGTGATCATACTGACGACTGTTCTTCTGAAAGACATAATCAATTCACCAACTGCTAATTGCACCATATTCCCAATTTACCGACATTCATATGAACAAAATTTGATTTTGCCGACACTGATCCAGGGACGCCCCGAACTTAAATTTTTGGAAAATTCTCAATTTGGGAGAAGTTCTCAATTTGCCGAAGAATAAAATATGGGTATGCAATGCACACATGAGAAGGACAATTCAGGAATTAAAAAAAAAAGCAATAATGTCCCAAAACTTGCCGAATCATCAAACAAGTTTTGCCGAATAAGAATATTTTGCTGAGGCCACAGGGTCAGTCGGCAGTTTCAGCTACAATCGGCAATTTTTATTTTTAAAGTTAATTCTGAATGTCATGGACGTTTTGAATTTGAACGTTAAAAAGAAAAATAAACCTTAATATATTATTTAGAAATTACCCGGGATTCTGTATTGCACTTTAAGATTACCAAACTATGAACAGTCAAGATGCGCGTTTCAAACATTTTTTTTAAATAATAATTTCGAACATTACTTGAAAAGCCCATGGAAATTCTCAGTTTAAAAATACAATAGCTTCTGGCCGTCGACACATTTATGAAATTGTATCATCAATAAAAACCACATTAAAGTGGAAAAAATATATGGGACGCCGAAACTAAAGCAAATTAAAATAGAGAGAAAGATAGTGAAAATATTGCAACACAAAGTCATATTTGTACTCATAAGTGTTTGTTTTTGAAACAAACTTCTAAACGCACACTAAGCACCATTTCCACTTTTTCTACGCCTAATGAGTAAAAATCGAAATAGTATTTTACTGCGGTAATTTGTCGACCACACAAGTGTCAGGGACATTTGTCCGTCAATTGTAGTACTCAGAAATGTCGCCGCCGAGACGGCGTAGTCGTGTGGGGGGTACATAAGAAAGACCAGTTTGACACTAGAAACACAGAGGGTGCGTTCATAAAGTCGAACGCGTTTAACGAGTGAAACGAGTTAACCGAACGAGGCGTTCAAAAAGAGAACGCGTTAGCTAACTGGTCGTTCAGAAAGTGTAACTCGGTTAGTTTCGTGAAGCGAAATTCTTAACGAAGCTCACGAAGGAAAGAGGTGGTTTGCTCAGTTAGAAAACATGGCGGCGCCCAGTGCATGCAATGTTTATGTTTTAAATGCGATATATGTGCGGTTTATAATGAGTTTATTGTTGAGCATATAAAATCTTGTAGCGATAAAACATCAAAATTTACAGGGTTGAGAAAATTTCAGTAAAAGAAATCGAAATAAATACTTCATGCTTTAATTACTCATTTGCTCTAGACAACTATGACACAAGATAATAATAATAATAATGCATTTTGAATTTTACTAGCCTTTACCGATGCATTGTACTTTACTTTTAGTCAAATAATTTAAATACACCTTTGCTTATCATTTCTTAACGGGGGGGAGGGGGATGTGTCGGAAATCGGAAATTTTAAATCAAAAACACACTTTGCATTTTCCTGTAACTCATCAAGAAATAATTCAAAATACCTTGTTTAAGACGGGTCATATCTGATTTTATAAAAGTTAGTAGATTTATAGTGAAATGTTTTCTATCCAAAAAGAGTCGGTGTGACTTTTTCTGCATATACCGGGGATACATCAATTTAAGAGTAAACAAGAGACTGTTTTCCATAAATTTTTTAAAGATTTTTTAGAAATTAACAATATTTGCAAACAGTAGGGCAGAAAATAGAATGTGTGGGAACATATTCTTTTTCTTTTTTTAAAAAAAAGTAATATTTTTTGTTCTGTGCTAGGAAACAATGATGGAATATAAAAAAATATCTTAATTAAGATGAAATTTAGCTGAAAGGAATCTGAAAATTTGTTTTCCTCTTTTTATTTTATTCAAAAAAAGAATCCTCTAGTCTTTTTTCATCACTAACTTCAAAATACATATCCTCCGAAAAAGCAATGATCTGCATCGTCTGCTAACCTAACGTCCGCCATCTTTAATTTTAACTGATCGTTCAAAAAGTGAACGCGGGTAACGAAAAACCGAAGAGTTATCGTTCGTTAAGCCGGTGAGTTTCGTTAGACTTTTTGAACGCACTCAGAAATATCGGACCTTCAGGGGAGAACTAGGAGCTCGAGGGAATATAAGAGAAACCCTAGATCAACTGTGTTCTTGTTTGCGTTTAGTTTTGAACGGTCTGTCCGGAGCCCTGCTGTGTGACCTTTCCGGCAAAAGAAGAAAATGGTGACAAAAGTGGCATTGAGTTTGATTTTCATTGCTGACTGCATCAAGGAGTAGGGCAGACGACTTGAATGACTATCATAGAGTTATTTTGTTTATTTAGCACTGCACAAAAAAATTTAGTTGAAATTTTGAACTTCACTTTGCAAGTGAACGAGCAATAATTCTTCTTGTGGCAAGGAAGGAAAAATCTGAAAGCATTTGATCTTAGTTTGAGGGAAAAAAAACTTATTGAAATGCAGCAGAAGAGGTATGATTATTTTAATGTAATTTTTCAAAGTTTTTTATTTTGAGCTTATCTTTTTTATATGTCTTCCATCAAAATATTGAAAAATAAAAGCTGTGAACTGCATGCTGGCCGGGATGGAAAAATGGAAGTCGATTGCCCCTGTTACACATTCGCAGTGTTGAAAGTAAAAAAAAAAAAAGAAAAGAAAAGAAAAGAAAGAAAATTAATGAAAGAAAGAAAAAGAAAACAAATAAATGTTTTTTTTTACTGTAAAATTTAAAAAAATGCAATCTTAAAATATTATTTAGGAACATTCAAAAATGTACATCATTAAAATTACCAAACTAAAGGCAGCTGAAATACGTTTCAAACACTTTTTTTAACCAATAAAGTAGAAAAAAAAAGTAGTGAGGGCGGTATTGAAACGCATGACAAGCTTCAGTTTTAAAAAGTGGATAAATAAACGAACAAGACAGTTTCTGAGGGGCAACCCTCACATCTATACTTCTATTTTTTTATAAACCACGATATCATCACGAAAATCAGAGTTAAGTGGAGAAAAGTAAAGACCGCTAAAAGATGTTTCAAATAGAGAAAAATATTTAAAATTTAGTATTGAAAAGTCACACCAGTCGCTCTAACGGTAAAGAAGTAAAGTTAAATAAAAGTTATCGATGGATACAGGTATTCAGGGTTCCTGATTTTTAAGGGCAAAAAGTTATCTAAGCTATCACTGAAAAATACGTCGTCTGAAACTTCGATTTTTGGTATTCAATTTCAAAAAGTGTTCGGAAGAGAGTCTCTGATTCTGAACCTCAATAACCAAAGATGGCGTTTCATCGCATTTTTAAGACCTCAATTTTCAAAAATTTTCGAGAGAAATCAGCTGATACACAACTTTTCTAACATCACTTACGATCGTTTGACGTTTAAAACTATCTGTTTAGAACTACAATTCGAAAAATTTCTGGGAGAAAATTTCGATCCCCCTTTCTCAAACCCAGTGGCGTAGCCAAGATTCTGTTTCGGAGGGAACCCAGATTCTTACCTGAGATTATCACATTAACTAGAAAGTCGCCCGTCAAGGTATGATGGATGAAAATTGCTTCTCTTCTTTTACATTTCAACGAAGCAATTGCCTGTTTGGTGATATTTTGATAGTTGAAATTTTAACCCTAACTCCAGTGGATTAACCGTAAACTCCAGTAGATTGCGTTCATAGTTAACCGCTTTTTCGTATCTTTATTCCCCTGAACTGACTAAATCAGTTAAGTTACCGGATCCAGTTCAGCCTTGTAACGATAAAGCCTTTCCCTGCATGTTAAATATTACCAAAATATATTATCAAATTATCATGCCGTGGCGAGAGTTTTATTGCTGAAACACGCGGGTTACTCGATCATAGGCTATTATTTATATGAGGATTATTTTTCATTGAATCGCTAAATAGGCTTCATTACGAATTATGCTAATAATTGGTAAGTTTTAATTATTAATTAATAAATTTAAAATTCCAATACACTCGTATTTGAATTTGGGTACTTTGAAAAAGACATAAATAGCCGCAAAATCTGTGCATGAGTAATATGATTAAAACTTAACTAAGAGACAGAAATACTGAAATGTTTTCACTTAAACATGCTCAAAAAATATTTTTAAACATTAAAAATTTAAGTAGCTCTCATTTTTCTTTTTTTTCAGTTATTTATAAATAAGACTTTGATTTCACTGTGTACTGACATCAGACAGAGTTAGACCATTTTGACGCTCTTAATCATCAATACTGTTCTTTTAAATGGATGCTCACTCGTTAAATGTCGAAACTGTATTTTCAGTTGCTGCCATAGATGCTAGGGGGCTTGTAAAAAGAGCAAAATGCGATAATTTGGGAAATTGACGTAAAAATCGTAATTTTAGGCTACATTTGGCAATGTGGAAAGAGGATTTGGAGTACCTCTCTGAATATTTGTAA